>NC_071286.1:35034199-35098915 GCF_943735745.2 Anopheles bellator
ATAAGCAAATACAGTCAGTCGAGTCCAGTCGGTCAAAGATGCAACAACCATCAGGGCTTATTGAATGACTAATGCAAACGCCCGGCTGTGACACACGAACCACGAAATTGTCACCATTTCCGAACCCCGCCCCGGCCAGAGATGGGTGGTGACTCTCGGGGACACACAGGAAGCGGCACATGCAAAACCCGTGTGCGAATGACTCAGCAAGACCTGGCTGGACCTGGGTAGGGAATGGGTTCAAGATGTTGCCGTGTTCCGGTCCGCCGCCGGTTGTCAACAGCAACGGTATCGGAGGTTCCGGAGGAGGCCACAAAACAAAGCCATAAATATGGCTGGTAGGCTGCGTAACGACGTAAATGTGGACCTGGACCTGTCTGACCGGCGGTGGCTGGCGGTCGAGAACTAGTGTTTCACTAGGCCGACTTTATGGTTGCTGCGGCGGAAGATGTATAAATATTTCAATTCCCTGCCCGGAATGTCGGGTCGCCGGGACCCAAGAGGGTTGTGGTGGGTTGAAGTTTTTCGGTGAGTGGGCTGGTGGTTGATTGGTATTGATTTTTTGTTGTGTTTGTCGTTCTTCCCGGAATCTCATATTCCGCTGGGCCGTGTCACTTGCTCACGCAGTGCGCCATGTTCCCCGAGGACCCGACCCGAGTCGTAGGCTCGTCTCACAAACACACACGCGTGTGGGTGTGCGGTTACATGTTTTGCGAAAAACAACTTTTATTGTAACCCACGACTCCAGACTGCGGCGCTCGGTTGCGCTCCATTTACGGTCCGGCGACGGCGGTACTTACGTTCTGGCGTGCGTAATGGCGGAAGTGGCCGCAAGGGAAGGATGTCGGGGGCGCGCTAGGCGCGCACTGCGCCGTAATCATAGAAATGCGCGCCGCCCACCCTTATTATTGTTTTTGTCCGGTGTCTGTCGGTGTTGACACAAATTCCCACTGTAACGAAGGAATCCCTTGGAACACGGGACACAATGGATTGGAGCTGGACCCCAAAAACCCCCAAAACTCAACCCAGGGAACCAACCAGCAGGTCTGTGTGTCCTTTTCATAATCGCTTGGGTCCCCAATCGCGCCCGGGGGGTCGAGGTCCACTTTGGACTACATTTGGACCTACGTACTGCATAAGTAATGAGTCGCCCGCCCGGGTCGTTAGTGGTGCATTTGGGTGGGCCACATGGTTCCGGCCACGAGCCGGGCGATCGATACCGACGGAAGACAGCCGGCTGATGGGCAGTTTTCGAATCGTCCGAACTCCGCCCCGGGGGCTGTTCGATCGAAATCTCTTCCACTTTCAATGTGGCGTCCTTCGAGGGGTCTATTTTTATGCCATCGCTGCGCCGTGACAGGTGTGTGTTGACATTCATCATCATTGTTGTGCACTTATCTTCTCCGTTCCACCGGTCAGCCTTCGGTGTGATATCTCCCACCGTGCGAAGATGAGCTCTCGATGATGTGGTCGGCGGCCATCCGATGCTGTTGGACGTGTACGGGGTGTTGTTCGTACGTGGCAATCACGCGCTTCACGTACCTCGGTTTTTGTAACCGAGCAACTACCCACATCAGCCCACTTCCTGTTTCGCATCTGTCTATTACGGTGCATTGCTTCTTTTTGCTGCCATTTGGTTCCCACTCTTTCTCTCGATCTCTGCCTCTCTCTCTCTCCCCGTTCCGGGGCTGTTGTGGGAGCGGGGATTCTCGCGCCTCCCCAGTGCGCCGTACGGTGGCCACCACCTCCGGATTATGCTCTCCCCGCCGCCAGCCATCGGGAGTTGGGAGCAGCCTCGCGATGCGCCGTAAACAATTGGTTCTTTCACCCGTGACGTGTGTCCCGTGGTTCTGGGGTCTTCTAGTGGTACTCGATTGAAATGGAATGTAAAATAGCCCCGAGCCTATCGTCACTAACACCGCTAGGCCCCACTGTTGTCAGCTCTTTTAGCTGCTGGCCTAGCCCTCAGAAATTTCAAATGCTGTCGTGACGTGACGATTGTTTGTCTGCTTCAGTCTAGCGTTGTATTGTCTACACTTATTCTAGTTCACCGATGAATGGGTCTTGCACTGACGGATTTGGCAATTGATCGCGCAATCTGCTGGTTTTGTAAAGTCCTGGTGTGAACTGAAATGTGGAAAAACGGGTTGATTCTAGTCTCTCGGGCAGTTCTACGTCAGTTAGGGGCTACGTTACGAATGGTCTTCAGTAGGAGTAGTGGTTCTGCATTGTTTGAAGATTTCGATCCGGTTCGACATAACTCTTGAGCGATTCATAAATATGGATTTGACTGCGTATTGGGATAGTTTGGAGTTTTTGTTGATATGATAGTGTACTAAATCGTGTGTTCCTAACTATTTAAAGTACTGATTCCAAACGACTCCGATGCGAAACGGGACGCCATACGCTGGCAGAAAATCGGGAAATATTAAAAACTTATTTCCAAAATGGTGAGTCGTATACTTTAGCTGTACGCAATTTGAAAATCTTATTTCATTTAAGCTCATTTCCAACTCGGAAAATATAAAATAACCCACACGTCGTGCAAGACAGCAAGACAAGCACCCACAACGAGCTACTCTTTGGTCTGGCGGTATCATCGCTCCATTTTTCTTCTAAAATGAAGAAGAAGCCACCGTAATCGTCGATGGCGTACGCTGCCGATAAATATTGGCTGCCCTTTTCCGTTTGGCTATACAAAACAACGGTTGAATATTTGTCGATGCTTAAACATTTATTTGAAGGGTAGATGTTTATATAAAATACAATTTTGGTTGCAGAAAATTGGGAAATATGAAAAAAATTCCTGAAGTGATAGGTCGTCAACTCATTCGTCGAATGCACATTTTATTGAAGCTCATTTCCACCTCGGTAGCTATGTTAACATGCAGTGTTGCAGTTCGGAAAATCCACATATCGTGCAAGAGAAGCCGATGCACCCAGAACGAGTGACTGTTTGATGATGCAAATTTTGGCTGATTGGTTCTTCGGCGAAATTGAAGCTGAAAACTTGGACGGCATTTGGTTTCAACAGGACGGCGCTACGTGCCATACAGCGACAGCCACAATCGATATTTTGTGCCCAATCTTCGGAATCCAAACACTAGATGGAGCACCCTATACATATAGATTTTGTTGCGTATTGCGATAGTTTGGAGTTTTTGTTGATCCAACAGTGTACCGCTTCTAAATAATGATTGTTTGAATGTTAACCGTTTGTCTAGATGTGTTCCTAAATATTTGAAGTACTGATTCCAGGGGACTCCGGTTCCCACTCTGGACTTTGGTGATGATTTTTCTTTGGCGTTTCAGAGTTATGCCAACTCACTTCCAGTTTGGGGTATGCCGTTGGGAAATTCTAGGCCGCAGTTTCTGGGTGTTGTACAGGATCCGGGATCCACAATGGCTCACGATCAACGCTGGCGTGATAAGAATAAAAAGCCAGCGGCGCTGCTGGGTACCCACACTGACGCCTGATGCAACTTTCATTAGGGTATCATGTAACACCCTGCGCCATGGGCCATACCCAGAGAGAGAGAGAGCTGTGTTTGATTATCTTCCCAACCGAGGGCGGCCGAGCTGCTGGCCGAGCAATTGTAGCGATAGTGGCGTTAACGTGTGATGCAACACACAATGTAAATAATATTCCGACCGCTGCGGTTACACACCCTATTTGACTGCGTAGTGGCTGCGCTGCGCCGCGTAGCGCTTCCTTCCTCGTGTGCGCTTTGTTGTAAGTTTCACTCATCGTTTTTGGTCCCGAGCCGAGTGCCGAGAGTAGTACCACCTCTTCATCACCATCGTTCACCTTATCCAGCTATCAACGCGGTTGATCGTGAGCGTTTTCACCACCGATCGTGCCTTGAGTTGCTCGATGATCCACAGCCAAACCGTGGTGTCGTGCCACAGAAATAGAACGAAACATCACCATCATCGCCTGAGCGGAAAATGTGTACCCCAGGCGGTGACACACCGTGGTCGCCCCCCGGGGGGCCGTTTGGAGCATCCTCTCCAAACACTAAACCCATCGGGGTGTGGGACAACAGCTATTAATTACGGCGTGCGTGACACATCCACCCGGTTCCGTGCCCGGTTCGGTGGTGGGATATTCGCCGCTGAATAAGCGCGTGGTTTCAGGTTTAGTCATCGCCATCGGAGACCGGACCCGGCGGTGGCCGCGGCGTAGGAGGTGCTCGTGAGTTCGGGGTTTGAGTTGCGAAAATGTTGCCCCGTAACCGGTGCAGTGAATGCAAATGATGCCGGTGAGCATAAAGCCATCTCTTATCCGCCATTATTTGACAAGCTTTGGCCACCGAGCGATTGCGAAAACTGCAAATGCGGGCGTTTGGGGGGTAAAATCGAAAGTAGCGCCTACGTTGCAGCGGTTCGGCTCCAGAGGTCGGCCACATCCTCCGACCGGCGAGTGAAAGTTTATATCATGCTGCAACCCGCACCGAACCGTTTAGAGCCGTGCAACTCCCGGACCAACGGCGGACAGTGATTTTTAGTGTACCCCGTTTTGCTCTGTTTCTCGCCACCGCCCTCGCATCATGCTGCCGGGCGGGGGACGTTGTTGATGCGTTTGCGGCGAGAATCAATTTGGGGTTCGGTGGCACGCCACGCGCGAAGCGCGTATCTGGAGCATGGGTGGAATTTATTCGGTGAAACTGTTGATTGTCATTCATAAATGCAGCGGAAATTTTGCGCACCCCGTAACCGGGTGGCCGGGTCGAGCGGTGGAGCACTGGTTGCTTCAGCTCGCGTGGTGGTGGCACGTGACGCTAGAGAGGGTGTAGAGTTGTGAAGAGGTCCATCCATTTCAGCTTTAAAAAATATTGCGCCTTGGCAAATGTCGAACGCTTCACTGTTTTCCAGTCCGACTCGAACGAGCAAAGCACTCCCCCCCCCCGGTTCTAATCGTTTATCGGGCGAAACTTATCAGAAGCCGCTGCCGTCGCCATGTTTGTAGTTTATATGTTTGGAGCATTGTTTTCCTTGCAAACTGTTGTTTACCTTCGACGGGTATTGCTGTGTTGATCGGGTTTAATACTGCGCCCTTACACAGGCTGGCTGACTGGCTTGGGCGTTTTGACACGTTTTTGACAGTTCGTGATGTACGATTCCCTGTCAATCCGACCAAACACGCAACCATCGTTTGTTCTAGGCCTAATCTAGGCCGTGTAGTCGTTTGTCGGACGGTTAACTGTCTTTGACCATGATCACCTGAAGCGTTGAAAATTCTTATTTTGAATCCATTTCTCATCGTCCGTGATTAGTCATATTGAAGTATGGCGTATTTGTGCAGATATTTCGGACAATTTAATACCACTTTTTACACTAGCGATTATATACACATCTGTGTTTGAACTAACAAGACACGCTACCATCTGTTAACACATCATCGTTTTTAAAATGTACCCTTGAATGTGTGTTTGAGTGTCAACGGTCTGTTTGACAAACTCAGACTAGTACTGTCTATGTATCGGCCCTTCAAGTAACAGAAATCGAACATACCTTGCACATGTCGTAGAATATGCCTTCACTGGCCTTAGAATTTTATATACGAAAGAAAGAATCGCGACGGAACACGTAGAACACACACAGAGCTCTGTACCTTGAGAATCGGACTGTTAAACAGATGGCTCTAGCTGTCAATTTGGTCCTCCTAATTTTGCTTTTTTTCAGGCTTTTAATTTCACATCAGGCAAATGATTTCAGGTTGAAAAAAAAAAACTTGTAGTTCGCAACTTATTTTTGAAAGAGTTAGATCATGTCAACTTTTGTGCCCGAAAAATGAAGTTTCGCGGGGATCAATATTTTTCTGCTACCTGTTGAAGAAAACTGCTACCGAATCGCATCAAATGCTTGTCGAAGCTTGTTTTTAGAAGATCGCAGTGGTTGAAGTGGTTTAAAAAAAACTAAAAAGTGCCGATTTTGGCTTGATAACCAAAGAGTGTCGGAGGACTCCAAAAAGGACTTTCTGATGGGATCAGAAAGGGTTGGTGCATCTCAAGCTCCTAAAATGAGGTGAAATCGTTAATTCAGACAAATTATCATTATAAACCCTGCATTGATCGAAAAATAACCATAATGGGCCAGAAGGTAACTTGGTTTCGGACACAATCAAAACACTTGGCTGGGAACTGCTTTCCTCTCCGCTGTATTCACCAGACTTGGCTTTCTTTGGACACTTCTTCGTGAGGGAAACCTAATCACAACTACGCGATTTTGGACTTGATACAATTAACACAACAACAAAATTTGGACACTATTATTCGTTAGTTGGTATTATTCGCTTCGAGGTCCAAATCTTTTGAAATAGGGCAAAGTTGTGTCTGATTTTGATTACACCCGGACACCCCGATAAACCGGTCCATCAAAGCAGCAATGCTCTGGAGACTTATCAACCGACACAAATTTCCTTTTCGACGGCTTTTGGGACGGCGCTTCGCACCATCTGTCACCAAAAAAAGGGAACCGTTTTTCTTTCTACACCACCCAATTCGCGTCGCAATTTTGGAGATCCGCGGCCTTGTGCCGGCCGGGATGGCCATGGCCCGGGGTCCCCGTTATAAATAAGCTCCCTCCCCACCCAAAAACTCATCGCGCTCGCTAATTGATGAACGTCAGATGTCGGCTAAAAGTGTAAAAGGCAACGCTGTGCGCCGATGGCCACTCACCAGCAGCAAGGTCGACCGGCGGCACCCGGACGGACGGCAGGGAACCGGAACCGAAAACGTCGACTTGGGGGGCACCGGATGCGGCGGGACCGGTTTGTTGTCGCAGTTTGTGCCGGCGTCTTTTCTGGTGTCGATATGATGGGTTGCGCCCTGTTCCGCGTGGCTGTTGTTTTTCGTCGCGTTGCGCGTCGAATTCCCGAATCAACAAACAGCTTCGGCGGTCGTGGATTGGCCACCGCAAGACCCTGTCACGGCCGGGTTGGAGTGCCGTGGCCATCACACGGCCCATTTGTTTGGACCTTCAGAGAGAAAGACAGACCGAGAGAGAGAGAGAGAGAGAGAGAGAGATCGGCGTTGCGGCGGCGGCGATGGGCGAATTTAATCGCCCGTCCGCTAATCGCCTGTGACAGTGCGTCGCGATGGAGCGTCTAATGACGCGTCCGTTGCGCGTGCGATCGCCGAGCGTGACAGGCGATATAATTGTGCATTCAGACACACGAAACACGGGTTACGATTTATTCCCCGAAATGCTGCGAAATGCCGGCGGCTCAGGATTTTATTTCGATGTCAAAGTTTATGATTTACTGCCTTATGGCGCTTCCCGCAGGTGGCGAAAGCGCGCGCGCACCACCTTTCGCCATGTTGGGACTTCTTTCTGACAATTGCCAGGCGGGACCAGGGGACCGATGCAAATAAGTTAGTGAGTTGGTGGCCGACGAAACGGAAGATTGGCGACGGCGAGATCATCATCGGCGGGCACCGTAAGTGGGCTCATAAATCATCCATTGGCCTAGATTGTCTCGGTCGCTCGGCGCGATTATGCTCGGACGTGAGGATCTTCTTCGTTCCAGTGCTCCCGTGTCCGCGAGTAAGAGACACCACACTTTATGTGCAATGGAAGCGTTTTTTCGGGACAAACGACGCTCCCTGTGAGTACGTGCGATAAGAGCAAACTCGGCGAAGAAGTGAAAAGCATCAGCGAATTTCCAATCGAGACGACGGCGCCTGTGGTAGGGTTTTCACTTTCCCAGATACCACACTTCCTTCGCCGTTTTTTGGCCACCACCGGGCACCGGACGCTTTCGCTTTATGATCGGCAGTGGCGATGGTGTGACGTTTCGCTGGATCTTATGCTGGCCTCCACACGGGCTTTTGGCCACCGGCCGACCGACCGACCCACACGCGGTGCCGTAATCGATTTGTGTGAGTCGGTAACGAGTTTGTTCACGGTATCGGAGCAGCTTCCCTTTTCTTATGCGGCGCGCTCGCCTGGCTCTCGTTATCGAAAGTGTGTTGTGGCGTTCCGTCTGCAGCTCGCCATCGGACAATCATCTGGTGGCTGGTGCGCTTTCGTCTTCTTCCCCTTATGCTCTGGCTGGTTGGCGGTGGTCCGGGGAAATGCTTTCACTCGGTTTTCGCTGCTGCGTGAGAAAAATCGGACAAAAAGGTGATTTTTTTTCGATCGCGCTCGCGCGTGCGTGCATAACACGCTCCGGCATATTCATCCCGCACATTTCGCACATTATGCAATGGTTTTGGAAGCTGGGCGGTGAGCAGGAAAATCGGTCCTGAGGGCCGCGTGTCGGAGAGAGGCCGCGAATGGCGCGCTCGGCTGGGTGGGTAAGATTGAATGATTAGTCCGGCTAACAACGTGTATTGAAACTGGTGGCTGGTAATCTATTCTGGCCTAGTTTTCGGGCGGCACCGTCGCTGGGAGAAGCTTCTTCCGCTGACCCACCTTGCGTACAGCTTCGTTCCGCGCAAGTCTGGCGGGGAGTCGTGAACTGGAATGATGAATGAGCGCATAAATAGTTCCGCCGGTCCAACCGGTCCGGTCGACGACACGGTGGTGATGGCCAGGTTGCGGTTGGTAGCTTCCTGGGTAAGCACAAGGTCGTCGGATGGGAGAAATCTGGGATGATGTGTATTCGCGTCCCGGGTGGGGAGGCCCAGACCACATCGTCTGCGCCGGACACACATATTTAAGGGCAAATGAATAAATAAAACTGAAAGATAAATTGATGAATCTCGGCCGTGCCCCGGGGGGTTGGCCCAGAAGGGAGCCCCCTTGCTTACGGCCAATCAACTGGCAGTGGCATTGAGCGGGGGGCCAGTAACTCGAATGATGTGGCAATGATCGGTAAGGGCGCCCGGCAAATCTTTGATCCATTTCCCAGAGCAGAGTCAGAGTACTCCGCGGGGCGGCGGCAAAGTTCCAATAAGAAGTTCCTTCTCTGTTGAAAGTAATTTTCCTTTAGTTTTATCCACTTTTATAGGGACTGCTCAACGTTCAATGGCGTCCTTAGTCAACTTTTTTGTAACTTCCGAGCGTTATAATTCACTTGCATAATCTGATAGATAGCTTCCTTGTTAGATGTTCTAACCATCTTCAATTATGTCGTCAACCGGAGGCTGTAGGATATGGAGTTCTTCCAAGTGTTCAGTTAATTCTTTTGTCCGAAGCTTCCTTGGCCTTTCGCACTCGTAAACACACGGTCTCTGCTTAATTTGTTGCAATTTTTTGTGCGATTTCCGAGATTCCGATTTAAATGAGTTACTCGAAGATTACGTCAAACAAGAACAAATTCGCTTCGAAGCACTTTTGGACCCCCCGAAACATGCCCTTTTGAGGGTAGCTTTATTCAGCTGCACATTCGACGAACGCTCGCAAGCCAGGCGTGAGGCCCCACCGGTTTCATTAATTATTCCGACCACCTCGTTACTGATTCGCGCCAAGAGTTGTCGTCTCCGGGGTAGTAAATTTTCTCTTTATCTTTTCCGATTGTTCTCGCTTCGTGACCTTTTGCCGGGGAGCACGAAAAGCGAATGAAAAACAGACACAAAAAAACACAAGCAAACGGAAATGCACACTTCGGAGGAAGGGCTTTTCTTTTCGTGTTCGCTTATTATCCAAATTTATGAATCCAAAGTTTGGTTCACAATGCACAAGAGTTATGTGGTCGGCACCGGCGCCGGTCTCCTGGGAGGAGAGACAGAACTTACTCCTAAATACTGGCGTCCCCCAAAGGGTTGCCCGGTGAACGATGAGTCACCGGTGAGCGGTGGCCAGCCAGAGGACGTCGCCCGGGAAGGTTATGCCAAGAGCAGGTTGGCACCGGAAGGTTACGCATGGTAACCTTGAAAGTGTGGAGCCAGTCGGGGTGCAGCCCTCGGGATGCCGCTATGCATTGCTGAAGTGGGCCACATCTAATGAATACACATATTTCCACAACTTCCTGCAGCGTGTTGTGTCTAACTAATTGTCATTCTCCTGGGGAATCATATTTAGATGCACCGAACGTAGCGTCTCGGAAAGTTCCTTTTTGTGACTACTAGAGGCATTAATGCGCGTAGACGATAAGGGCATCGGCGATGGCGCCCGTTATGGTTGCGCACGCCAACGGAAAAGGAAAAGTAGAAACCTTCCCATGGGCCCGGCCGG
The DNA here is from genome assembly GCF_943735745.2 of Anopheles bellator. Taxonomy (NCBI): domain Eukaryota; kingdom Metazoa; phylum Arthropoda; class Insecta; order Diptera; family Culicidae; genus Anopheles; species Anopheles bellator. Next base: position 35,044,322 of record NC_071286.1, read on the forward strand.
GGGTTTTGCCGTCTCGCCGGAATGACGTGGCGCAATAATTGGTATCAATCAATCGATCAATCATTTAATCAAAATAGTCATCCATTAGCATAGACCTATGGGGGTACACCCTCGGCGCGAAGGCGACGACGCAAAAGGGCTCTCTACCATCCGGACCGCGAGGCGTGTGGTGCTAATGAAACGACCCAGCAGCGGCCGGCTACACGCAAATTAAAATCGCAACATATTATCGGCATTAAGCGGGTCTCGTAAAGGCGATAAAATATGCTCTCTCGGCTCTCGGGGCAATAAGTGCAGCCAGCAGCAGCAGCAGCCGCCGTGGCAGTTCCAAAGCAGTTCGATCCGCTCGGCCAAAGGCGCGGCTCGGATCGCGTCGATGATAACCACATGCTGGGCGGCCGCTCCTTGTTTCGTGGTTCGATTACTATTAACATTTTTATGGGGTGAAAAATGGTCTGTTTTTCCTTTTCGGTGGTGCGATTTTTTCGGTAAAACGTGCTTCTGATGCCACGTCCCATTAACGGGACAATAAAAATAGCACTTTATCTGTAGGCTGGGCTGGGCCAGCTCCGCGTGTGTTGCCCCACGAATGGCGCAGCATCTCAGGAACACATGTGGGCCGCTGCCTGGGTGGTGCTGATTGTCAACATTCTTTCCGCGGCTCCGGATCTGCCAAGGTCTCTGCGGTGCGAGAGATGATCGGTCGGTCGGGTTGCAGCAGTGGTCGGCTTTTTGCATCACGCACAGGCAGCATTCCGCAACAAGACGCCCAAAAAAGAAGACCTCACCCCGAGGCATTGAAAGATAAAAATATCTCGCCCGTGAGCACACCGCACCCGACTGTGGATCAATGCACTGCCGCCATCGCCGCCGGGTGTTGCGATCTTTAGGGTGTGAAGGTCTACGGAAGTGTGGTACCTACGGAAAAGGGCCGCATTGAGTGGCGTGGCGTCAGTGTCAGTGGCCTGGGCCTCTGACGGGAACCTTCGCATCCATCTTTCAACGGGAGCAACGTTCGCACGGGAAATAGATTTGCATTTGGACAGGACACTTGTCGGCGCCGAAACCGGGCTGACTTCCGGCCAAGACCGGCCAACATACGTATGCATCCACGGGGCCAAGTAATTGGCAGTAAACCGGTGCAATGGCAATGCATCGTAGCGTTAAAGTGACCTCCTTTCGGGTTGGTGAATCAATAGTGTGGAGTGTGGCCACAAGTCAATTCGGAAGGAGATCCGATATTTTTAACCCATTTTATTGGGTGATAATAATTCGGAGGGTAAACACGGCCCGGTCTATTCTTCTAAGATTATAAAAATAAAAATAAAAGAATTCGGAGGGGTTCCCTTGGTAATTCCAGTTGGGAGAGCGATTTTATAAAAAAAAAACATTGTTCCGTGGATTAATGAATACTTAAGTAGAAGTTTTAAAATTAGTTCTCGATGGCTTTTGTTTACGTGTTATTAGTTATCAGTCGTTCACGAACAGCGCCGCGAATTATTCCGCACGCGTCACTCAAATTGGTATCTATAATCCATAACGCGCATAACGTCTATAATTACGGACGTAAGATTTTTATGGTCGCCACATAACTGAGTGTTTTTCCGATTGACGGCCGATTGTAGAGACTCGTTAGCTACTAGGCGTAATGAGCATTGAGCAGCATTAATTTCGTAATTTCACTGCCTAAATTATCTTCTCATAATGTAAGCTACACCCAACACCTATTTGTTTTGCGATTTTTCACAATAAAGTTGGTTGGCGTACTTTGCCATCTTCAGAAACATTGCGGAACCGTCCGCACAGAGTCCGTTGAGGATTCGTTATGGGCTAGCCAGCCCGCCAACTTAACTACTTATTATCCCGCCGCGGACACACAAACACATGGTGTGTACTATTGTTTGGGACCACCGTGCGGGGCGCTATAAACACCAAGCGAGGCGGTAAAAATAAAATGCGAACCGGGCAAAAACAACTATACAACGCCAAACTCGTGACACGAGGGCGACATCGTCGCAATGGATTAAGTGACATACCGCGGATCGGGGGGCTCGTACTTTTGCGCAACGGCAGTGGGCTGCAATTAATTTTACGGTGGGCAATTAGTTTACCAACATTTTAGGGGACCAGCAGCTGCCACGGGCTGCTGCCCGTCGTGTGTTCCTGGGCATTCCTGCTGATTGCAAAATCAATTCCAACTGTGCCTGTTGGGACAGCGGCCAGGAACGTGGGGTGTGTGTGGTCACGCTGAAGGTTGCTAGCTAATTTGGCAAGCACAGGGAAAGACAGTTGACATTCTAATCGGCATTCAGCGGTTGCGGGACCAAAACTACTGGCTACTGCAGCCCTAAAAGCGGATGGTTGCGGCCACGCGGTTGTCACGTCAGACCCCAGGGCCCCCACCTTGCCAATAATGGCCAGCGAAAGTGAGGTTAAGTGGCCACCGTCCAGCCAAACTGTGCTACACATAACCGTCCGCCCGCTTTCGACGACGAGTCCGCGAGTCGTTTACAACGGTTGACTTTCCCGGTCCGGGTGCGGTTTGTAGCGTGTTCGTGTTACGTGCCCACGGCACGGAATCACGACAAAGGACGTTTGTTTGATCAATTTGTGACGCATAATCCTACGACGCGTGAGCGAGATAACCGACCGAAGCGTCCCAAACCGTATATTTATAATGTGTTGGCTTTTGGCTTGAAATTTCATGACCTTTTGTGACCACCTGTCAGTCGATTTGCATCGTTGCTTGTGCCATTTGGGTGCAAGCTTTTATGATCCTCACGCACCTTTTACGTCCTAAACACTGGCTGGTCACCGTAACTGGCTGCGCCGATGGAAAATGTACATTTTACCTATCAATCAACCGTTCGCCCCAAGGGTCTATCCTATCCTTCGACCGTCTTCCGACCGTTGTGGCTCGCACGTACCGCGTTCTACGGCGCTGTGGAAGACAAAGGGCCTACGAGACGGACGTGCCTTGCTTCAATTCGCACTTTACGTCAGTCTGCGCACGTGGTGCTACCTTCCAGCTATGCTCTTTGCCCTCCGGAACCGGAAGAAACGGTTCCGGCAGTGTTGGAAGAAAGGCCACAACCAGCAGACCGGTGTGTTGTTAAAGACCGGCGATAGATATCTCGATTGCTGTTCGATTCGTGGCCGTTCCGTTTGGGCGAAACAAAAGTCACGACGATCCTCGGTTGCGCGGTTAGTTTAATTAACAACGGGTGGAATTAGTCACGGTCATCATCCTGTCATCGCCGATTATCGTTAGTCAAAATGTTGGTTGTCTTTTACCAAATGACAGTGGCGACGTAAACAAAAGAGAATTAGAAAGGGAGTCAAAATTAGGAAATCACGCATTGTTACTTGGTTTAGACAATTAGAGGTTATCAGTAGTGTTTTATCTACCCTAAGGCAAAGGGCTGAGGGCACATAAAATGGCTGCAACATTAAGCATAGGTTATCACGAATGTCTGTAACGATACAACGATAAGGATCATAATCTCCCACCTCCGAACCCGGGGCCGGCCGGACAAGATGTGTCGATCGGGTGGTTGGTGGCCGGCAGTGTGTTCCCTTTTCTATGCGTCCTTTTTCTGTTACTCATAATTTATGCACCACACATTGTCGTCCATTCTGTTGATTGTCGTGCCCACCGAATGTTACCCACACGGCACACATGTATCAAATTGACGTGACGAATGCAAATACGTAAATTATAACATGTGGACCCACTGGACGCCACTAGCAGTGTCATTTCATTCTTCATTCCGCATTCTTCTTCCTTTGCAGATTATGCTCGTTAAAAATTACCCGTCTCTCGCTGCTCACGCCACTTCCGGCGGATCTGACGTCGCTCTCGTTGGCGGTGCGGATGCAAAGTTCGAAACGAACGCTACGCTCTCACGAGATCCCAGTGCCACAGTCGCTAGGTTCGGGTCTGAACAGTGGCTCAACCGTTGCAGGAGGCGGCCTCGGTTCCACTGCGAGTGCTGGTATCGGCGGGAGCGTTACCGGTGGTGCTGGTGGTGGGGCCACCGGGGGACAGTTGCACTCACCACCGTTGCTGGAGACGGAGCTGGACCTTCACTTCAGCTTACAGTATCCACACTTCATCAAGCGCGACGGTAATCGCCTGTTGATTCTGCTGCAGCGACGCAAAAAGTACAAAACGCGCACCATCCTCGGCTACAAGACGCTCGCGGAAGGCGTCATCCGGATGGATGCGGTCCTGCAGAAGTCGATGGACATGACGGTGGAGCTGAACGGATCGGGCAAGGCTGGGCGCGCCGGTTTAACCATAGCGACGCTGCGTGCCACGCAGGTCACGTCCATTCCGGTCGATCAGGACAACAAGAACAACAACAGCCTGCTGGTGACGGACCGTGTGAACGAGTACTCGGACGAGGACGAGGAACAGGAGTTCAGCTCCGGTGACGACAACGACGAAGGGCTGTCGGGATACGCGGCCAAGCGCAACTATGCCGGGAAGCGCGATTCGTACAAAAAGTTCGAATCCGGCGAGCAGGAGGACGACGGCAATATGTTGCCCTCGAACCAGGCCGATAGCGACAGTGATTTCGAGAACATGGCCAAAGAGAAAGGTTCGAGAGGAAAAATGAGTCGGGTAAGGGGGACCGCAGAGGACGGCTTGACAGCAACGCGGCTGGGTAACGATTTCTGGATTCTTGTTTTTTTTCCAGCAACGAAACTTCAAACAACGCATCATCTCACTGCTCAAACGGTTCAAGGTGCCGGAGGAACTGGAAGGTGACGTGCCGGAGCGCGGTCCGGCACTGCGAGGCAAGCGCGATCTGGACGCGCTCTTCCAGGAGCTGGAGTCGTTGTCCTGCGGCGAAGGGGACGACTCCGGGCAGGACATGGACAGTCTATCTATCGGCTCGACGCCGAAGCCATCGCTGAGGCCATTCTTTGAGAACTCGGGTAAACCAGTGCTTACCCAGCAGCATTCTTCGATACAGCTGAGCTCGCTACAGCAGAAAGGGGGTAACAAAGGTAAACCATGGCCCAGGAGCGCGCGCGCGGACGATGGAGGCGAGCCCCGTCGTATCCTTGCTTATGGCTTTTGAGTTAGTTTTGTGGCTTCGTAGTAGACTTTCGCCAAACCTTCGACGTGCTCTCTCGAATCATGACCGTGTGCGGTTGCCATTTTTGTTACTGGTTAATGTTACGCATTAGCAGCGACAGCAGCAACGACGAGCAACGCGATTTTGTTTTCCTTTTTTGTGCCAGTTGTTAATTTTCGATTTGAATTAGATTTGGCTTTTAGTACCAGTACCAGCATTTTATGTTTTTTTTGTTCATATCCCAGTTTTCGTAATGCAACCATTATTCGTGTGCTTTTGATAAATTGTTTGCCCACCAAGGCTTATATTTAGCGTTTCGCGTCCACGTTTTTTTCTGCTACCGGCGTTCGCTCTACGACATTTACAGCGCGCAGTTTGCGACGCATTTTTGATAGCCGTTATCTTTGTATTATCGTTCAGGCACATTGAGCGCCAAGGAACTGCGTGTAGATTTATGATCTGTCTTGAGAGAAGAATGGTTTGCAGGAAAAATTAATTTCGTGATCTGTTCACTTTGCGCGCCAAGCGGGGCTACGAATGTTAATTTTGCATCACATGTTCCATTTTTCATAAAACTCTAGGACAAAACATTGCTCAATTAGCGATCATCCATAGTGCGCTCATCCATGAGTCGTATCATTTTGTTAACGCTATGCATGAATTTTATGTGTTAAAACTGTGTGGGTTCACATTGTTTGTCTTATCGTCCTCATCAAACCTTCAACGCGCGCTTCACATTCGATCGTATTAAAACCGTCGTTAGGCTTCCGTAATTCAGCTGACATGTCTGCATTCCGTTTTCGTTATTTCCCGTTTTTTTATTTGTTTTCTTTCATTATCTTTTATGTTCCTTTCAGATTTTATGCCAGAAAAGAAACCCAATTTAGAGAAGCGTGACTCGCTCGCCGAAAAGAAAAGCAATTCAATAACAATTGCCAATAATATTATTAATAATATGAACGGCAACAGTATTAATAACAATCAGACTAGCAATTACAGTAACAACCAAGGTTTGTAGCTTTTTTAAACAGTCGTTGTGGTTCATGTATTTACTATCAACCCTATCTTATCCACACATACACGCACACATACACAAACACATACCCACCAACACGCACACCCACACTATGTCTGACACTGTTGCGTCGTTTTGTTGTCTACATTTTCTACATTTTTCGTGCACATAATTTGTTCCTCTCTCACCACCACACCGGTTCGTTATTAGAGGCTAATGAATTTAATGAAAACACAAGTTTAAGTCAACACACTAAACACAGATTGAAATGCAGAGTTCCTTCGGTTCACACCTCTTATTTCGTACCCACGCCTCGTCGGCTTGGAAAACTAGCATTCACCGGAACTAACTACTTCTTTCACATTTTGAGATAGGGTTTGGCATTTCTGTTTTGTTCTTCAATTTATGACTGCTTAAGTTTGATTATGCAATGTTTGCGTGTGGTATGCCCGTTTTTGGCATGTTTCTTGGCATTTTTCAAAGCATACCTTTGCTAACGTTGTGTTTTGATTTGTTTACCTGTTATACTTCGTTAGTATTGCCTTAATGAAATCATTCTGTTTATCACTTACACGAGTTTCGTAATATTTTATGATATTTTCCATGATACCACGTAAAGTATCGCGATCAATTCGCTCTGCAGCATATCGGTGAACCGTCAGTTAGACGATTAGTTGCTGTCGAGAGCTTTGGGTCCACCTGTTCTCACAATGCTCGTTTTTGATATTCCTCTAGATCGTTCCGGCGATTGGAAGAACGATAGCTCCGGCAATGAAGGGGGCGCGGGCAACACCGATCCAGAGGCACTGAGCTCCGATCCGCAGAATACGGGCAGTCCGCCGAAAGAGAAGGAAACGGCCGAAAAGAAGAACCGCTTGTTTCGCACCAGCAGCAGCACTCCGAACAGTGCCAAAAAGCAAAAGCAAACGCTCAGCTTCCAAATGGAGCACCAGCAGTTGCAGCAGCATCAGCAACAGCATCAACAGAAACCATCGCCCCTGGAAACGTGTCTCTCGCCGACGAACGTGGAACCACGGAAGTCGCTGCTGGAACAGCTGCAGCGAACGTTTACCACGGAGGAATCGCTGCTACCGGAAGTGGTTACTATCGTTGGTCCACCGGAAGCAACGGCTGCCTCTCTAACGCCCCGCTTTGCGTCGCTTATATCGTCGACGTTTCGGTCAACATTTTTGCCCAACAACACGGCGGAAGTGAAAGCAATAACGCAAGCGCTTATGAACAAGATTCAAAAATAGTAAGTGATTGGCCTCGTATATTAATTGTTTTGCGTTTGTTGCTAATTTTAACTTTAATCCTTTCTAGCTGCAATTCGACCGCAAAGCCGCCCAACACGGTGAAGGTGGTTCTAGTCGGAGGCGACTGGTTGCAGGGTGCCGTGTTACGACACTATGTAGACTTGCTCGGTATACGCCCGCCAGATTGGGTGAATCATATCAGATTTTATATTATCCCCGTCGGTAAGCTATTGGACGGGAGCGATTGGTACAAGTCGAGGTGATTTAAAGCGATGGTTTTGTTCGTTTTCTCCAGGATCGTGCGGTGTGGCGCGCTACATAGGGATGATTGATTCGAGCTACATGGCCATGTTCTGTACCGAAAATTGGCAGCAGCTTTGCGAACGGGTCGCCAATCTGGAAAGTGCCCAAACGAAAAACGAATCGGCCGAGATGGTCAACCGGATACAACGCTACCTGATGTCCGGTGGCCCTTGCACACAGGTCCCGATCGCCGAAGCCATGGTGAATTATCGCGACGAAGATTCCTGTCAAATATTTGTACCATTCATCAGTGTAAGTGTGCGGATTGATGTCTGGCGCAAAGTGCATGCGTGAAGTTCAAAACATATTTTCAATCTTTCACACCACAGGACGTACGAATCGGTTGCCTTGAAGGTCCGCAACTATCACTAGATCTCGATGAATCGCTAACGTTCGCGTCGCAAAGCAGCGCCGATCGGTTACTGTCCAGTTCGCCACCCCAGAGCGGGCGGACGTCGCCACCGACATCACAAACACCGATCACCGTAAAGCAGGAGCAACAGGAAAAGCAGCAGCAGCAACCCTCGTCGTCCGCTTCGAACCAAGTGCAGGAATCGCTGGAGCTTCAGGTCGATTATTGGCCCCTAGCCCGACCGATCACCGATCAAAAGGAAAAGCCGATCGGCAAGAGTCAGGATTTGTCCGGAAAGAACAGCATCAAGAGCTCTTTCCGCCATCTACAGGTGCGTGTAGTGTTCACACATTTGTTTTCGTGTACCGAAGACAAACTGCAGTGTAAAATGTGATTTTTATGATGTTTTGTGAATTTCTACCCGGTGCAGGTTTGGAGGTTGCCACAGGTGCCAAGTTACGGGGAATTCACCAATGGTTTGACGTTGAATTTTGCCACGAAAGAGAAAAAACAAAAAAGTAAGTTTGAAGAGTTGCAATCGTGAGCAACTCGGTGACGAATGCTTCTGAATGGGCCACGTTTCCTTTTCTGTTTAGTAATGCGGTTGGGAAAGAAGAAAGAGAAAGATCGTGAAGCTGAGAAGGAGCAATGCGTGGAGGGTGTAGCTCGACTGATCTGCTCACCGAAGCAGTCCCATCCAGTTCCTTTGCGAGGTAAGGATCGGTGTGCGAGAGGAACGTCTTCATTTTCAATGGTTTAATTTTGTGCGCTCCTATAATCTATTCTATAGTGTACATCGATGGAACCGAATGGACGGGAGTTAAGTTTTTCCAGCTTTCGTCGCAGTGGCAAACACACATTAAGAACTTCCCGATTGCACTGGTCGGTGCACCGCTGGCGCCGGCCGAAATGCTAACCTAGTCAGTTTCATCCTCCGTCCTAACGGAGCTGTTACCCCTAGCGCTCACATCTAATCATTCACGCGCCGCTGGAGCAGTCTACGGCCAGCATAGTTGCGCTCCCATTTGCTCAATGAACAGTAAACTGCCATCTCTACCACGTTCTGCTGGCTGTGAACCACCGCTGCACACGTCATTCCCATTGGTTGTCGGTTTGGCTGGTAGTGGCAACACTGCCAACACCGTCATTAGAAACAATAGTAATCAAAACGGTGGCGTCGTAGCATCAGAGCGTCTGCTTCGTCCACGCAGCTGGGCCGCGGTCAGCCGACCGCGGGGTGATTAAAACTACCGTCAATGCATATCTACGGCAGGTTGTGTGTACGGTAATGGAAATGGGAGAATTAGTGGGCAGGTGAAATAGAGAATTTGAGGATTTTGTGGTTGGGTTGCTTGTTCGCCACTCGTTGGAACGATTCCGTTGATTCTCTCACCATTTTGTTGAGCAGTAAATTTTGTGACACCATGACGGAAGCGATGCTTTGCTGTTGCTGGGTAATGCAAGGGACACGTGTATTAGATATGCGTAGGATTGCGAAGTCGGCCAACGACGGTTCGCTCTTGGTAAGTGATCTAGTAATGAAACACTCCTAGCGACTGTTATACTCGTGTTCGTTTGTTTTGTGATAGAAATTGTGTTTAGTGAGAACCCCTATTATGCAGCGCTTGTTAATGCAAGTAAATGGGCCTGCAGTTTTCATCCTCAAATTTCGGTTTGTTTCTGTAGGCCTTCAAACTAGTCTGTAGGGCAAGCTTAAAATATAATAAGTTGAGATATGGAACATACAAGTCATCCATTCTCTCGTCAACGGGGATGGAATAAAAAGGCAACACTAGTGACAATAGAGAGAAAGAGATAGAGAGAACACGTAACACCGAATGTTGATTACAAAATATTTACCGTTCGGGCTTTTCACGTAAAATGTGTAGTTAAACAGCAGCTATTTAGATAATCGATTCGTGTGGCGGGATATGAAATATCCCAAAGGTTTTTGATTGATTTCAAGCTATAAGAAATTACGTAACGATGTTTGACTTTCGTACGGTTTTGGTTCAGCGTGTCGACTAAGCTGTGGAAGATGAGCACTTTCTGGTTCTATCTGGCTATTAGGATATGCTCTGTGTTGTATTTATTGCTCTCGTGAAGCCGTGCAAGGCTTGGCGAGAAAGAAAAAAAACTTGTTCAGCATGCGCAGTGAATATAAGAATTGTTCCAAAAAGAAAGGTTTTTTATTGGTTGTTTGCAGTTGCAACACTGTACCGATAGCGCTTTGCGAAGGATGAACGGAAGCTATTGTAATGTTGCAATTTTTAGTGACTATGCCATCACTCTGCATTTCGTTGAATTGCCGGTGAGCGAGTTCATGCGGAGGAGAGGAACAGAGATCATACGATTTGGCCACGTTCTATTCTAAAGTCCATCATTCATAAGGCAGTATTCATTAGCGCAAGTTTTCATATCGGATGTGCAGCAAGATCACGCTATGCTGTTCCTACAACGTGTAGGGTATGTCAAATCAGTAAATCAAACAAGAAAACAATAACATTACAAATTAATGTCTATTGGTAGCCGTCGTAGTTTAAACTCCTTCATGTTTCTCTGAGCCATTGCGCAGCGGTTGCTGAAGTAATGAAAAATGTTGAAAAATGAGATTTTAGGATAGATAAAAACACAATAAATGGCTGATAATGTATAATAGTGTCCAAGCATAGCAAAAGCCACGATAGTCATCGCGAGAACATTGAAGGCTGGTACTAACTTTATGTATGATTTCTAGATGTGTCTGTGTGCCGTGCAGGATGCAAACGATTTGTATAGTATTTTATATGATATTAAAGTAAGGGCAATTGAATAATAAAACAAAATTTCGAGTGAAAACGGGCCAGCAAATTGTGGCATGGCGCACCCCCCCCAGCAAAGCAATCGAATGAGGATGTTTTAACCGACACGAACGAGACGCTTTCAGGAGCAATTGTGCAAACATATTTATTGAACACAGGTATGTGAGAGTTTACGAGAAGCATTACTAAAAAAGAACGTCGTTTTAAACACGATAGATTTGTTTTCCGAAAAGCAGGATTGTTTGTCAATGATACGAAGTTTGGCAAAGAGGTAGGGAAATTCATTGCACTCAAAAGAGAACTAGCACTCAAACATATCCCTAGAAGGAGCAGGTGGTATTAAGCTGTACTGAATATGCATTGAATTAAGGCAAACGGGCGTTTGTCGCAAAATATGGCTGTGGATAATTTTCAGAACTCTAAACAAAAAATCACCCATACACATACAACAACACAACAACTACACATCAAACAGGGAGATCATCTCTATCCACACTCCGGGCATGCAAAGGCTACAAAATGTATCGCAGTAAAACACTTCTTGGTGGAAACCCCGATTTTCATCTGCTTAGTCCCAATTCCACGACGTAGCCAACCAACGAAGCATTGCTACTGTTCACAAGCTGAGTATTCGTTATGGAGCGCGTGGCGGGACACGCTTGTTGCCGGACATGGCACGGTTATCAGTAATATCAAAATGGGACAAGCCAAAAAAATCAGCAGTTGTCTATTATGTACGTGTACGATGTTCTTCGAACGTTTCTACTGTGTATTACTTAGACATTGCGATAGCACGCGCTCCTTGACTCAAAGGCTTCGATGTTGTGTGTACCGAACTTAGCGCCGTTTTTGCCACTCCGGGAAGAATGTGGAACAATACAAATCTTTGCAATTTTGTAGTTCAGACAGTCCAAACAATTGAGCCGTTTTTTTCAAATAACGAACACAAGATGAGAGGGTCAGACGAGTTAGTTTAGCCATAGAAAATATGCAATCTTCAACAAGTAGAGGCAGAGTATGCATTGTTTTAGTATATTACCACAAGCTCAGAGTTGTGCGTCAGCGAGGACTTTCAGATTTATGTTTCGTTAACACTTCCGTTACTATCCGACTACCGAAGGTCGATCGATGTGTTTACACAGAGTTCCTGCGCCGATATAACTTTAAGATCTGTGTACCATTTCTTAACCGCATCGTCCGCCACTTCCTGGAGAGCTGTACTGCGTAGCGCAAAACTAGCGAAATGCTTTGATCGTTCCCCAGTAGCCATTTGCCCCGTTTCGGACGTTGCGATGACAACCGAAGATATAAAAAACAATCGTTACTACCGCCACATGTCCAGCTTACTGTAGATCTCGCGTAAAGGCATAGTTTATTGTAGCATACCTTCATCTCTTAACCATCCGCTATCACGGCCATACAAAGTTGTCGACCACACAAATAAACGTAACACGTATTTCTCTGTAATAATGGCATGAAAGCGATGCAAAATGGCGCCGGATTGCCGGTTGTTGTAATACTTGGCGCCTCACTTGACCCGCGCCATTTCAGACAGGCTAATGAATAATGATTTCTCATTCACGAGCAGCGTGCGACATCATCGCTAACCATATACGAAAAAGTAAGAGACTACCCATTCTTAAACAGAAAAGAACGTATCACGCCATAGAATATCTGGATCATACCATACAACGGAACGGAAAACAATAAACGCAATAAATAAATAAAACTCTAACGTTTAAACCGAAGTCTGTGAATCGCTATCAGTTCAGTGATGGTGAAAGAATGCGCACCGCGTGTCGTTACAAGGTAAACTGAACAAAGACAACCTTTTACCAGCACGGGACACAAGAACCTCCGTTGGTCGGTGGCCAAGAAACAGTTGGCTCCAAATAGCGTTTGTCGAGCGGAACGCAATAACGGAAACTTTGCGCGCGGTAACGCCGAATGAAAATAGTTAAAACACGAAAGACGAAAGAAATGAATGTCTCAATACTGTTTTATCCATGTTTTAAACTGAACAATATATATAGATAAATGAACGTATATATAAAGCCAACAGAAAAAGAAAATAAAGCTATGAGTAAAATAAAGACGAGTAATTCAATAAATAGAGTGTGTCTATGGACATAAATAAATATCTCTCTCAACAAATCAAACTCTGCCGGTGGTGGGTTTTGAACTGTCTTGTGTCGCGCAGGTCCTTGCCGATAAAAAATGGCACGTGGCCCACGCGGGGTAGCTGTGCGATCTCAGAGAACGATCTCGTTCTTGGCCTTGTAGTTCTCGATCATGATGAACTTACACCGCAGCCCATTGCAGCCACCCATGCCGCCCTCCGGCAGGATGAACGTTTCGTTCGGGTGCCCTGGTGGCTGACAGAACTCGACTAGATTAGCATTGCTCTTGGCCAGCTCACGCAACGACCAGAGTGCGAGGTTTTTGGATTTCCCATGTCGTGCAAACACGTAAAACTAGAAACCAAAGAAGGGAATTAAGAACAGGGATGGAGTACATTGCACAGTGGAAAAGCTTACATCTTCGAACTCGTCGATCAAATATCCAACGACGAGTGCCCAATGGGCGCGGTGACCCTTGTTGAGACACGGGGTGTGATTCTTATCGGGATCGTAACTGTGTGGTGAAAGTTAAGGAATATTTAGCACAGAAAGAGCCCGCAGTTGAGCTCACGGCACGCTGAGGGATAGAGAATTACGGAACTGGTTTGAAAAAGGATACGGCACTAAAAACATGGCGCCGAGGCGCAGCTTGATCTGGATGTTGGGATCATCCATCCATCCACCGACCAGCGCGTGGGTAACGGGTTTGTACTCGACGAGGTGGCGGTTCTCCTCGAGGACAATCGCGAACAGGTCGTTCAGCTGGCGGGCGCTAAACATTTCGCCGTTCTTCGAGTAGCCGTGCCGAACGGCCAGTTCGAGTAGCGCGCTGGCCGACGGAGACCCATCGAAGATCATGCTGAGCGCGGTGAGACCGCAGGTGGGCCCATTCTGCAGAATCGGTTCCACGTTCTGGACCCGTAGTTCACGCGGTGGCGCATACTGGCAGACGCGATGCAAAAAGCAGGCTTTCTGGATTGCCGGGTACTGCGTGGCCCACACACACTCGCCCGACGAAAGGATCACGCTATGGTTGGGTTTGGTGGGGGCGCCGCTCCGCAGATTATTGCTGTTATCGAGCACATCCAGGTTCAGTTCGGCGAGCGGCGTTTTGGGCGTCAAGCAAACCGTTCTCAGCGGTGGCAGGGTGGTCGTTGGTGAAGGTGGTGGTGGCGGTGGCGACGGAGGACTGTTCGACATCCGTAATGAGCACTTTGCACAATGGCCCGGGAAAGAAGGCAATAGGATAGCGCAGGACGTGTGCGAGTGTGCAGGTGGCTAACGGAAGTACTCGGATGCCGCCAGGGTGAGGGGAATTAACACAGACAGACAGGAAAGGAGAGCCCTCAGGAGGGGGCTTCTTCGGAGAAAGGACAAAGGACGGATTGTGGACGGTGTGTGCTGGTGGTTCACCATAGTGCGAAACGGGAGTACAAAAAAAAGGAATTAGAATGGAGTGGTCGGTGATGAGTAGGGACAGAATGATGCAGCGAGCAGGTGCGGGATCAAGGATCAAGGATCAGACGGGGCTCTTTCTTTTAATCCAGAGTAGATAACTTACCTGACGAAGCGCAGCAAATTATTTCTTACGAGCTAGAATAATAATAAACGAGTGACATTCTTAACAAAGAACTGTCAAAAATAGAATTCGATGCAAAGATAAACAAATACAAGCTCAAAAAGTAGCTCAAATTTGTGGGGTTGCATGCAGCGCTCAGAATGTGGCTTGCAACAGGCTTGCGCGCAGCTACCGACTTGTACGCAATCAATCGTGGGTTTTCAATCCATCTGCATTCGCATCCAGCATTCGGAATTAGTGGGAAATTATGGGAAATAGTGGGAATTTATGGGAATTATTTAAGGAAAAAGAGGGAAAAAATATATAAATATAAAAATATATCGATTATAGATATATATTATCTTACTTTATCGATTGATAAGAATGAAAGATTGAACAACGATTGAAGGATTCTGTTTCAAATAAATTCATTAAAAAAATAAATAAACACAGATAGTTAGTTAGTTCAGATTGGTGTATCATTATCATTATCATTATCATTATCATTATCATTATCATTATCATTATCATTATTATTATCATTATCTTCATCATTTTTCAGAATTTCTCTGTGGGCATAATAAACGGCCCTTTTCATACTTTTATCGAAGAACTTATATTCTACCTGAGGATGGAATTTTTTTACCAAGTTGTACATTTTCTTAACGCACCCATTCCTCTCTTTTTTAAAACTAATTTTTTACCATTGCGCCTTTCGTAGGTGCATTTATCCAAAAATACAGGAGAAAACAACTTATATGCTAGGAAAACGATAAATTGGTGTGCATTGAACTGCTCGTTGTATTGAACTGCTAAATTGGTTATAGACGTCGCTAGCTTGTCTACTTCCTCCGCCGACGCCTCATTCAGCTGTTCTAGCTGCTTTTCGTTTGTTACAGGTAATGATAATAGATGAGAATTTTCTGTATCTTAGTGGTACCTCAGATGAATGCGCATTGGAATATCTAAGAACTGGTTTCAACGGCGAGGTTTAATCTATGTATTTTTTCTACGTAACGGTAAGGGATCCTGGAAGCGATCCTGTGCGTGGCACTCGTATTCTTTGATCTCGTAAATCACCTCCTAGACTCCTCCTCCTAGTAGAAGACTCCTTGCTATCGCTCAAGGTTTCGTTTTACTTATCACAACACAGAAGACGGCGAACATTTTCGGGGTCTAATGCTTAACTTACTTTATACAAGATACAGGTTATGGTGGTTATGGTTTTGATGCGATTTAGGATAACTTATCTAAATTGCCCTCTTTTTCCGTTAGGCTATATTTACAATTTAGTCTCACAGTTCATATACTTGTACTTGTTGAAGACCTACATCACTACAGATGACTGCCGAACGGTTTGGATTGAGTTCGACCAGTTTATTATGATCATTGTGATAACACAAAATCTCTCCATGGAATAAAGTCACGAGAGTATGACATATTCAGAATAGGTGAATAATGATGATAAATTATAAAGGAATAATAACATATCCAAGGCTAAATCCAGGGCACTAACTTGAGTGGGAAAATATAAGTTGCTAACTACTGGGCTCTACTTATTATTATTACAACGGATAGCGCCGTATTCAGAAAACAACTTAAAGTTTTATTCTAGTTGATATAATACATAAGCTCGAACCAACACCTTTCGCAAATTATTGGTTTCAATCACAGTTGACTCAAGTAAATGTATACATTTGTACACTAATAATTTTTAATACGTACTTTACTAAATTTATTTCCAATACTTTTGATCTACAGTACAGATAGGTGAAGAGAGCTAAAATAAATCAACCCTTGAACCTTGTAGTTTGCCTTATGAGTGAAGTAGCAGAGTATGACTTAAGTTAGACTAGAGGGATTATTGGAAACAATCATAACTAACATCGTAAAAGAGAGTATTTGATTAAACCGTCAGTCTACCAGTGCTCGAAGTATCCAAACATTGCTAACTCAGTTCTCAGCATAATAGATCCATTATAAGCTCCTTAGCTGGCTTTTTCCATGGCGCACCCATTCCTCGAACTGTTGCTGATGATGATCTTTCAAATCTTGTGTTGACGGTGCATGCATTCAGCTTGGCTTCAGGTTATGTTCAATCAAACACATCCAATATTAACCTTCGGTGATGTAGTCGAGCCAGACACACGAAAACCGGCCCCAACAATTCGGCCACAATATTGGAACTTTGTTTTTAGAAGAGAGCTGCCCGAATGCCACAGCCCAGAGAGAGAAAGGGAGAGGGAGCATTAAAATGGGCGCAAACGGTAGCATCACAGCCTGGTCGGCGATGGCCTGGCGTGGCCGGAACTGCTATTTCACCTGCGACCGGCCGGCGTATTTCACGCTTCCGGGCACTTTAAACCGGGACATTGTCCAGCGAAACGAAAAATCGAACCACGGCGGCCATACCGCGGGGAGTTCGGTGTTCGGTGGCGAAGTTTTGCGTCACTTGCCACAGTTTTGGTTTTTCCATCCCGCGGCAGGAGGGGGTTGGAGGGGGACCAGGACTTTCCGTTGTCCGCCGGGAATGGTTTAAACCACGGGTACTACCCGCCCGGTCCCGAGCATAGCCGAGTTTAACGGTCTCCAAAGTTTTCTCCGTGGGGTGTATCAAACCCGATGGAATGCAACTTGGAAAAAAAGAAACCAAACGAAAGGGAAGGAAAAATACTGAAAAGTCCGCAGGCGAAGCGATGAAAAAACATCGGAGGCAATAGCGAGCAAAAAACCGGAGAAGAAATAAAACCTGCAAACCAGAGGCGATCCAGTTTTATGCGTCTCCATAATGGAACGGTGCTAGCAAGACACGGGGCCAGGAAAAACTTGCGAAACAAGCTCGAAAATCTCGGACGGGTCATTGGCTATCGGATGGCCGGGATCAGCGGTCGCTGCGAGCCGAACGTCACTACGGCAAACCGCCGGCATCCGAAAGCAGCTCGGACACGGACGGCACCTAGTGAAGCCGTCAACCGAAAGAGGACCAGTTGCGGAGAACAAAAAAAGGGAAATCATAAAAGAATGACCAAGCCACCGGAGTCAGCGACCGGCCCTGTCGGTCCGCCGAGCGGCCGGTACGTGGGGATCCACTTCCGGTTGGAGATAAGCGCGCCGTGCGCGAGTGTCGCCAACGGCGCTTTAAAACAACGGCAGCGAAAACAAAAAAGAAACAAAGGGGGACCCAGAACACACAGGTGCAACAAAACGGTAAACAATCGGAAGATGCCTATTTTGCAGGTGACTTCTACGGTTATGGACTTTTATTGGGTGGCCCGGTCGGAGCGACCGGGCAGCTGCGGCATCCGAGAGCGATGGCGTCGGTTTAGTACCGCCGTCCGAGTGTGTAGCCTGGGTTTTTGTAGAGGGCCACTTCGAAGGAACGGCAAAGCCCGGACCGGGGACTTGACGGAAAACATGACGTTCGACGAATCGTGGTGCGTTCACCGCGTTCGATCTGCCTCTACTTTTTTGCTTTCGCAACTCGCCTCGCGGCCCGACTCTGTGGTTCTCCGACCCCGGCACGTGTTCCGTGGCCCTTCGGGTTGGGTCTCTATTTGCGAACTTCTTTTTCTCATTGCCTTTGATCTGTCCGCTACGTGGTTGGCAGGGCTTCTGATGTCAGCGCTGCATGTTTCTTGCGCTGTTACCGGCAGATATCTCCTGTTCCGTTTATCGATAATGCCGCCGGACCTGCATCGATGAACTAGACAGGTGGGCCAAACCAAAGAAGTTCTTTAAGCACTGTTTCAATACGATTAGCTCCCGGAGCACCCCGTACGTAGGCAGGGGCAGGATGCTGATGAAGTCCTATAATTGAAGCTTTAAACCACCACCGGCGCCGGCATCACTACCGGTTCGGTTCGGTTTAGGCTCCAATGAATTCCGACGAACAAGCCGCCGGCGTGTTTCTTCGCACACGCAGAAGCTGACGCACGGGAATAGCTTTGCCGGGTTCCGGGAAGCCTTTAAAGCCTACGTGTCTTCTATGAATCGGGCTACGAATAGCCTTGGTCACTCTCTCGGGACAGGCACGGCCGGAAAGTTGGGAGTGTTTGTGCTTTCGTGGAACACTAATTCCCTCTACGAGTGCAGTGAGTCTTTCACACTCGAGACCGCCCCCGTCGTTGTTTTAATATCGTCAAGTTTTTCTTGAAATTTTCTTCCCTTTGGTGGGTGCGGTATCAAAATAAAAGCATTTAATCGTTGAAAGAAACGTTGTCTTAGAAACGGTGATGAGGCCTAGCCTAGCCGACAGTGTGATTGCTACTTCATGCCCTATTCTTCGTCTTCAAGAAGTGCACGATGATGGCTGTTTTCATAATTCGGATCTCCAATCGCAGTGCAAATGTATGCAAATGTAATGCAAATGTAAACAAATGGAGATCGGTGACTACCCGAACAAAAAAATCGCTCAATTTTTCATTTTTCTAGCCGCGGATTTCGACTCGTGAGATGCCCCCTCTCAGTATGGCGGTTTTACCGCTATAAGCTGAGTTCTGTGCAAATAATAGAGGAAGACTGTATGCGAGGGAGTGCCTTATAGCGGAATCCTGAAGCTTATAGCGGAAGAAATCGTATGGGCGCCGTGAGTGTTTTCCCCTACATTTTTATTCTTTCTTCCCCTCATCCCATACACCCTCTCAATGAACTGTCAAATCGTTCTGCTGTTGTAAACAAAGTGTTGCATTTATTCAGTTTTTTACAACAACGATTTTTGAACAATTGTTTCACTTTTCTATATGGCACTGTTTTTTGGCAAATGTTTAGCACTGCGTTGTCGCTTTCGATATTCCGCTTGCATCGTCGTATCGTTCGCTCCATCGTAATCGTCCGCTGTGTTGTCGGCATTCAATAGCAGGATGACACTTTGTTCCATTTCATGGTCGGCTGAAAATGTAAACAAATGCGGTTTACTTTTACGATTTAGAAGTAAATACCTCTCAAGAAATGCTTCCCGATGCTTAAATTTACTTACCGAAATAAGCAACAGCTTAGAATTCACTATTAAACATTATTTTTACACCAATATTTGAACCTCTTCGAATTGCTTGCGTCGTGCGTCGTACGTTTTGTATGAAACTAAAAGGTTCGAACAGTTTGACGTTGGAGTGCCGGACTGGATGCTACATGAGCGTGACAGAGACAAAAAAGTTGTTCGGTGTTGCGCTTTCTTTCTGGCCTTTGGTGAGAAACGAATCGGCGCTCAGATATTTCGTCTCACTATAGAAAATATGAGTGACTTTTTTGTTCGGGTAGTAAGCGCTCTATCGATAATCATTTTAAGACTAAAAACTTAACCACATAAATTCCGCTGATTGAAAATTGTGTCCGGGATTGAATCACTTAAAACAATGACAATCCACCATAAAGTTGTTGTTAATTCTTGAGTTGAAGCAAAATAATGCTAGTCCTAACACATCCTGTGCTCAGTTTCACCGATGGAGACGCCTGGTCGCTGTCGTGAAGATGGACACGCCTGGTGGTTGGTGGCTCACGGGAAACGAACCGAATTTTCTCGAACGACGCAACCAAGGAATCGACACAATTCGTAGTCACCAAGAGCATTGGATTTTAATTTCTTACCCAGCGGTCGCTCTGGCGCGAATCTCTAAATCTCCAACTGGTCATAACTTACGAGAGGCGTACCAAACTAGGGGTAGCCAGCGGTGTGAATTGTACTCACGCGACGCCGCCTGCGTTCGACCGCGCGTCAAGCCACAGTGCCACGCGTATGTCCTTGTGGAAATCCCCTCCGGAGTGTGGCGTTTGATTGCGTGAATAAAATTTTCATCGCACGCCACCACCGGAACCGCGGAAGGTGCGCGGAATCGAATCGGCACGGAACGACCGGAGCGGCACGGTCGGTCGGTTGGGGATTTGAATTCGAATCGAGCCGGTTTAAAGCACGGGTGAGCGACTTTTGTTACTTAATTTTTCCGTGGCGTGGCCACCGCCCACTCCATCTCGAAAGCCGACCAGCGGCCACCGATGGCGGGGCGTCGATGAGAGCTTGAAAGGTCAACGAGGGGCTTACAAAATGAAGCAAACGGAGTGGAGCGGAGAGAGCGAAAGAAGAAATCCTCCATATTTTATGATGTCCCAAAGCCTGATTTCTGGTCGATCGTTACCAAAACAACCGGGGCGAAGGCCGTGGACGCCCCAGCACTAACGATAACGGCCGCCCCGTTACGGTGCCCGCCTTATGACACCGAAGGGCCAACGTAAGGGCCTCCTCCTTACGCCTGCTTAGCTGCTCGTCCTGCTCGCCACCTCGCCCTTGGCAGCAGGAAATGAACGTTTTATTGATGGGCATATGATATAAAACACAAACCCTCGGATGTCGTCAAAGGACGCGGCGCACAATCTTGGAGTTCGACCAATTCGTCTCACGCGCGTGTTCGTATGTGTGCAGTAAAAAATGTGTCTGTGCGGGGTTTGCGGGTGAGCTCCGGCAAAGTGCTGGGCAAACCGGACTCGGGCGCTGGCCCCAGATGTCAGGGGCCATCGATTCCGTCCGAGCGTTCGCCGGAAGCTAGACAAACAATCGATTGCTGTAATGTTTGCTTTTGGATTTCAAACATCACGCACCAACACCGGATGGCGAGGTGTGGGTTGACACGGCGAGCGAGTGGGGGGCCAGTGACTCCGCCCGGCCTGGGCCTTCCGAGAAGGCACCGGAAGCGTGGAACATAATCGAATATCGTTCGCTCGCTGCGCAAGGCACACAGGCACACGCAGGGCGCGTTTGCTTAAGGCGTTGGAACACTCGATACCTTTAGTGCCACTTTGGGCGAAGCGAAGGAAAATCCGGGGCCGTTCCCGGGAGGGCGCCGCAAGGCAATAACGGCAGCATCAACTGCGCGGCCGAGCAGAGATCGATAAACTGCAAGCCGAATTGCAGCATAAAAGTATTTACGGTCGGTGATCAGTCGGAGGCAATTGTGGTTGATCGATGCTTTACACACGGCGGCATCGTCGGCAATTGTCGGCCACGCAAGGAGAACCGACGGTGGCCCGATTTCACGCCTCCGTGCCCCGTGCCCCGTGTGGTAACATTTGTAATTTTATTGATTGTCGATATTGCGCGTTGGGAAGCAATTTCGGGCGCAACGATGTGTTGCTTGCCACCGCGCGAAGGTAAGTAAGAAATATATATTTTATTGCATCTAATGCATACGGGTGTGTTGCGAAATCTATCTTGTGTGCGGAAAACATTGCCATAAAGATGGCCACTCTGGAGCTTCTGCTTCGTGCGCGTGCTAGTGGAGTGTAATTTATCGCCATTCACGCCGGGGGTACAATGTTTGTGGTTAGACTTGACTTTGGAACTTGAATTGTGATGAAACACTTTCGAGCCAAAGCATTTGCAAATGAACGAAATTCACTCGTTGCTGGTTGATTGGGCTTCTTTAGCCGATCCAGCGATCCAGCTTCTAAACATCTACATCAACATCAATGAGCTACTTTCTGATATTTTTGGTTTTGTTTTCTAGTGCCAAATAACGCAAAAAAAAACAAACGAGATTAGCATACAGCTTTTTCTTTTTTGTGAATGTTACACAATGCAATGGAAAATAAATTTTCACGTTGCACTACGTTGCAGATTGCTGCGTCCTTAGTTGTCTCTAAACTAGGTTCTGTGCCCGTTAAGTATATGAAAACATGAAATCGTTATGTAAACAAGTTACTAACTATTTTTAAATACTTATTTTCCCTTATTCATTCTTTATAAGAAATAGTCAGGATTGGATTTATTTTAGTAAGCTGATTCCCAAAAGAACGACTGAATCGATTGTTCAATGCGTTGAAGTTACATAGTTTTTAACCATTCTTATGTCACTACTTCTCGAAACTGCGCAAAACAGGCGAAAATGTATAAACGAGTCGTTTTTGAGCGTCGCGATCATTCTAGTAAACAAGATGGAACGAGTTCGTGTTCGTGATCTGCACAGGAAACAATATAAAAAAGCATAATTAGATATTTCTCAAATGGCACTCGAATAGGATGGTTCAGCTTCATTTCTCGCTAAGCAAAGCATAGCTGTGTTCGTAGCGTAAAACAAGTATGAAATTTTACAGAAATAAAACAATGGGCCCAATGTTATTGGACTTACTGTTGCTCGTAATCAAATCACATTGTCAATCATTGAGTGTTTGCGTATTAAGCTTGAAAATCCTTGCTTCAACTTTCAACATATGCTCAGCTTTTTGCCACCTGTTTACGGGTGGAAAAACTTTCATCGCAATTTTTTATGCACCAGGTGTTTGAACGCGAAATGTAGCGAACCGTAAAGCATTACACGAAATAAAGCAGCGTTAAGCACTGGATACCGATTTGACAATGTAATGATTTTTAATGGTTTTAATTTAAGAATTTTACATCTTTAACTTTTCGGTAGAATGGTATTGTTAATATAATTAAAATGCGGTATTGTAACGTTTCTTTACTATTAAGTTGGCAAAACTGTATGAAGTCACGATGAGAAATCGCTGCTTATCCGCCATCATCCGTCCGCGGTGCTTCGATTCATCGGCCTCTAAGCTACATACGTTAACTTGAGTCCATCAAGTTGAGTACTAAATCTGAAGTTGATGCTTAATAAGGATCTGTACGTTCTAATAGTAAAAAAATTAATTGAGCAAAAGATGATCACAAATTTGACAGTTATCTGTCAAATACTTTGTTTACTACTATTTGTATTTGGTACCTTTGTAGAGTCGTTTGAGACTCTTTTTAAATCTCGCGATTCACCATTTGGTTTGGTAGAGAATAGTTTGTATTAAATTTCATATTTTTAATTAAAATTGTTCGAAATGTTGCTTAAAACGTACGACAACCAAATTTAACGCAAACCACAGCAATTTACTTTCTGCACTCTAAGAAACACTTCAATTGAGGAGAAAATTTATTAAATAATAAACTTGTAAGGGAATCGTCAGTGCTGTTCACACGAATTACTTTTGAACGATGTTGGTCGTTGTTAATGTTTCGATGGAACCAGCTCTCCGATGGAACCAGCATTTGGTAAAAGAGATCAACTAATGGTGAAAAATGTATTTAATACGACAACCGAAACAGCTGCAAGCCGTGGGAAAATAAGAAAAACCTACACCGAACTATCTCCGTAACGCAGAGCTCATCTCAATTTTCCCATAATGTTATTGACCCAATATTTACAATCCTCTTGCTGATAATGTTCCCCCCCCCACCCTTCGCGTGAGTGGCACGGCGAAAGATCTGCACGAGATAGTGAGAGTGGGCCATTCCACTATACTCCGATGTTAGGGGGCTCCGGTATCAGTGCATTTATCCCTGGCAAGTGAAAAACAAACACGCCCCATGTCCCACCATTTCCGTCCCCACGGTTCATGGTGCGCGAATCTGAACCTCACGAAATCGAACTGTGCCCGAACGGTGCGCCATTTTAGCTCGCTAATTCACCGACACCGGCGACGATGTGTGAATCGAAGACGTACTTCCGGCGCCACCGGAAACAATCTGAAGGAAATGAAAGCACCGATCGAACGTGCAACATATCGGGCCATGTCGTTTATTGAAAAGCGGATTAATGTACCGCAAACTGTTTAGTCGGCGTGTGAGTGGGTGTGTATGGTTCACTGTATTCGTTCGTCCCTTAAAATGCTCACTCATCGCACGCGAATCATTACGCGCGGTGGCAACCGATAGATAGTGGCGGGAAAGGGCGCCACTCTGACTTTGTGATGGGGGCTCGAGTCAAGTCAGGCGAAGCTGGCACGGGAAAGCCGGAACATTCGGCCCAGGGATTATCGGCCCAGGGGATTCGATACCGGGGTCGAACCGAGGTCCTTTCGGAGGGGGATCAGACTGCTGTTGACTTTACCCCATGTACGTAGCGCTCTCTGTTGGTGGTGGTTTGGGTGTTTATTTTAAAACCATTGACCCAGAACACGCTCAAACCCGGCGCTGGTTACGGGAATGGGATCCTTTTGCTTGCCGCCATTACTATGTATCGTCGCTTTTGTTTTGCGCCGTGAGATGCGTCTCCACATACACGAAACATAATGATGATGGAAAAGCGGAACCTGGTATCGGAGTGGCGTTTGTGTATGTGAAGACAGAAACAAGATGGCGATGGAATTATGGCGCAACCGGATCCGGTACCGTCGCCGCCTTTGAGAACTCAGTCGGCGAAGGCCGGGAAAGCAGTGGCGCCATCCGGTTCTCGCCGCCACCAGCATAAATAGCCTCCCGAGGGTCTTCGCTGTTTGCCTGAGACGAGGGGCCGTTGATAGTTGCTCGACACCTTCCGTAGCTGTTGAGCAATCCGATCTGTTTCACAGGGGTCCGTTTCGCAGCCTGGAGCTGGCACCCAAGGGAAGTATCGCGCCTTGCAGACTGGGCAGAAAAATGGATCTCCTATCGATCGGAAGGGGTTCCTAGAAAACTGGGCCAAAACCAACGACGTTGTGCCGGATGCCCCCTTTTAGTTACAATGGGAAGTACGAAGCTCAACGTGTGGTTGTGTCTGTCTGTTTCAAGGTTCATCGGTTAGTGGAAATGTCGAAACATTACATAAAACAATTAGGAATACTAACAGTTCTCCTGCAAAGCCCGTTGAATAAACCTGGAGCACCCGGGCGCCGTTAGAGTCGATCCGGAGATCAGATGCTTCGAGGCCGTGGCCGCGAGGTTTGCGGAACTTTCGCTCCGGAATATTGATAGAAGCAATATAATGGTTTCCGCAAGTGGATAGTGCCGGTCACTTCCGTGACGGCTTCCCGGCCGCCGGGATGTAGCGGAATTTTTTGGCTCCTAAAAACAATCTGCCCAGTTTCGACCGAAGGACCCGAGAACATTCCGCAGCGTAACGTGCAGAGTGCGGGAAGCTGCCAAACACCCGGGGCCCCGGAAATGGTTGGAATTATTTCCACTCCACCGAATTAACCATTCCACTTGACGTCCGCCTGTCCGATGTTTGGTTTCGCCGGCTTTTGGCAGCGGGTTGCAACACTTTTTTCGCTGGCCGTAGCTGGGGTTGCCTTTTTTCGCCTCCGGTTTGCCTCATAATACGAAACTTGCACATGGATGGAGGCAGCCGCATCCCGAAAGATGCGACGTGGACGATTGGTTTGGGGTTTGGGGACGACGTGGTTTCGATTTTCGGGCTCCGGTGCTTCGCCACGTTGAAGCCGGACTCTTCTCGTCAAGGGCTGAGAGAGAGAGAAAGAGTGAGAAAGAGAGCACGTTGATTAGTGAGCAGACAGTAAGAACATGGCTGTGAAGTGTCAAAAGGTTGGAATGTTCGGTCTAGCAGAACGCGGTCGGTCGGTGATATGATGAGTGGGGCCCTAGCAGGACCTCCTCTCCAGGGGGGGCCGACACGCCTTTGACCTCGCTGACAAGAAGACATTTAAAATTTCCAGCAATCCAGCAAGCCCTCAGCCGCATGAAGTCCTGGTACCGGACCCGTCCGTCCTTCCGTGTGTGTTGACAGTGGCACTCGGTGTCCATTTCGTCGATCCCGAGAACCGCAGAACACTGGCCAGCCTTCGAAACCCCAGCCGGTGACGGAACACCGTTAGACGGTAACCAAACACCGGAGTACGGTGCAACTTATGACGGACAAGCGCTGGAAAAGTTAGGTTACGGAGTATGGGGCGCGTGTGTTGTCGTTGTGTCACAGGAGCGCTGTATCCCGGCGACCCGGAACCGGGCGAACGGGGGATTGATTGTCAATCGATCGTGCAGAGCCCGATCCGATGATCTGTCGCGCTTCCGGCGCGCTGCTCGGCTGGGGTATTGTTTATTGCGTCTCGATTCGCTGCGTGCTCCAGACACCGGAACCGGAATGCACTACGCGGTGAGTGACAATCCAGAAGAAGAGGGCCGATAAAAAAGGGGGAAAACACGGAACAAGAAAAGCGGAGCCGGATGCCGGTGCATGCAAGGGCGCAGTGACTTTTTGGAGGGCTTTGATGCGCTTGACGGCGGTGGGAGTGATAGGAAATTGAAACCGAGCGACGTGGCACAATAGAAGGGCGTCCTGGGCGTACCCCCCACGAGACGGTAGCCCGTGCGCTTGTCAGGTTGAGGTTTCGTTGAGTGATGGCTGCGCTGAATTCAATATTGGTGCCATTATTTGTACGACCGGCCGGCACCGCTCGTCAGTTGCGGCTGGCGGATCGGCCGGAGTTGCCGGAACGTGCCGGCCATCCTTCGTACGATTGATTAGGGAACGAAACCATGGAGCTGCCAATGCGCTGCTCAGATCGATGCGAACGCGAACGCGTTGGTTGATTTTTCGGTACAAATGTGGTGGACGCCAACCAACTACGAAACCAGGGTTTGATGTCAACTGCGAAGGAACTGTGCATATTGTTTATTTTAGAAGCATGTTCTGAGTTTTTCTCCAGGGCAATTACTAATTGGTTGGAAATTGAAAACAAGCGGAAATGTTTTAAAAATTAATATAAAATATCTTGCAATAGTAATGATGGTTTATATGACTCATATAAATATGAAGCTAACAATAAAAAGAAGGAAAAATCATAAGCTGATGAATAAAAATGAAAATTTATGACACTGTTTGGAAAAGTTCAATTTTGTTTCGCCGGAAGACTACAATGGCGAGAAAACTTATCGTTATAAGCGAGACATTTTGCATAGACCTTCTTTCGTCAATTACCACATGAGTAAAAGACGTAAAATGTACGATAAGGTCCCAAAATATAAATGTCCGATGTTTATTACAAAAACTGAAATATTATCCCAGAATTATAATGGTACCTCGCTAATTGCAGAAAACTTGCGACTTCAAGGCCTCTCTGGGGGAAAAGATATCTTAATAAAACTAAAATGTCTACTTATGTCCGTAAACTATATAATTTAAAATGTTCAAATTTCGGTTTCCAGCATAAGCAAATTCTAGAAACCGCCAGTCAATCTTTGGCACTAAATTAAATATTGCTAAGCTTCTACTTCTTTGGCGCTATGACCGCTCTGCGGTCTTGGCCTGCACCAGAGACATTGTTAATATCCCTGGTGCTGTCCGTAACAGTTCATTTTTATGGGCGACGGGGTTGTTAGCCCCGCGCCAACCCCCTTCCGACACGCCGGTATCGGGAACCGAAACGAATCGAATCGAAACCATTGGCCGGTTGAGTCGCAACCGGTCCCGGGATTTGAACCCTGGCCAGCTGCGTCGACAGCGACGAGCGTTACCGACTGCTCTATCAGCGGGGGCATATTGCTAAGCCAATGTATATTTGTTTATCAATCTATCTTTTTATCGATTGTATGACGTTGCTGCAAGTTTCACATAAGCTCATAACATTCCTGGTCCTAAATGTTATGAGTAGTGATTGATGAATACTTTTCAAAATTCTCCAAAAAAATCTAGTTTATATTATTATACATGATAATTCATGTAAGTTTTGTTCAATCATTTCCATCAATCATGAGTTCTACATGGTGTTCCATCACAATCCATCTATTAAAATGTTGAATAACTCCGCTATTTGTTATTCGATTTAGTCAAGATTTATTTGGGGTATAAAATACCGTTTATTAACAACTTACACAAAATACAATATCGATCAAATTACTGCCTCCATTAGACACACAAAACGCGGCCTTTTTTTGGACATTTTTCATTGTATTTGACAACATTTCGGGTGTAATAGCAGCAATTTTTCGCTGTGATGTCAGTTTTCAGTTCTTCAATCAGTTAGATCGTGATGGAATACCCTGTATTTTGTGCAATAAGTTATTGTTGATCCTAAAGCATACTTAGTATACTGTTTTTGTGAAGTACTTGCACCTCAGCACTCCTTTCACTCCAGTTCGTCCTTAGGCCACTGCCATCCTCATAGGTTTGTAACTTGAGGTTTGTAATTTCAAAGATGTGCCCGTTTTGACAAATGAATCGACTCATCCACTTCAACATCTCAATACGGTTCCATTCAGGGCCGCCTGATACGCCCATCGCGTGCCAACGTCCCTTTACGGTGCTTCCGATAACATCCGCCAACGCTAGCCGGCGAGGGTCACTTCATTTGCGGGTACATTTGACAGTAAAACGCTCCCGGTCGGGGTTTTATCGAGGTGCGTGCGCCTAGGCTTTTTTGAATGATCGATCACGAGACGAACCGGCTGCTAACCGGCGGGGCCGTAAGTTTCCAACTTACGCCCATTTCGACCCGCCGCCCCAGAAAGGACTTTCGCCGGAACGACGTCAGTGGTCGAGCAAGGTCCCCGTCATCTCCCTCACACTGGGGAGGACCGAAACAAGACCGAAAACAAGGTTCATTTTACGGTCCATTAAAGTGCTTGTAATAACAAATCTTCAATAAACATGAAAATTGTTTACGACAGACCGTTCGGCAGACGACGACGGCGGCCGAGCAGCAGGTTGGGCACCGAATGGGATTCTGCCGATTGATGTGATATGTTGCCACGAGACTACGCGGCAGACCGGAGCCGTCGAAGCCGATTCCATGCCAAGCGGATGCCTGTGCACCGATGACACACCTCCGTCGGCAGCTCAGCCGGTGACAACGATGATATCTTAATCTCGGCCAACTTCCGTCAAGCCGTCGGCCGTTCGCCCGCCCGGCGCCGGGGTGGTAAAATTAATTTCCGAAACAGTTCACCAGAGGGTAGGCAGTGGTCGGGGTTCGCACACGGATCGGATGTTGGCGGATTTACTGCCGGTGGAGCTGGAGCCGGTTGCGCTGCCAAAAGCATCGATTTACGGACCCGGTCGGCCCGGTCTGTGGTACTCGCAACTGCATTCCTGTATGCGGGTGCGGTGCGGCCGGGGGGAACGGAACCCGGTACCGGAACGGGACAAAGTGGAAAACCTAAAAACTTTGGTTCCCGGCTTCCGACGGCTTCCGACGGGGGCACGCGGAAAGTTTCGCAAGAAACCTAGCAACAAACCACTACCGTTCCGACCGGGGGGGGGGCGTGGTGGTCGTGTGCGCAGCGCGAGGAGGACATGGTGGTGGTTGCGCGGTGGCCGGATATTTGGCTTGTACGACCCTCGTCTCGTCCCGTCCCGTTGAGCTTGAGTGTGTACCGATGCTTTTACGATTGTGCCAGCGTCTTGCGGCAACCGCCAGGCGGCGTACTGTGGTGGCCTAAGAGGGGAGCGGGGTGGCGGGTGCGACAGGGCAAGCGACCCCGGACCCGGGAGACTGCGGTTAAGGTTAACGCACATAAAGCCCTGGCCAAAGTTTTCCTGATTAAATGGTTTATTAGTTTTGAAGTTCCACTCCAAAATCTGTGGTCAACCGCGGGGTGGACGGGGTGGTCGGCGGGGGGGCGCACAGTAATCGGAGGTGGTAGGGACGGGTTGGGAGGGTGGCTCGGAACACGGTTCCAAGGTTAGGCCAGGCCAGGATACCGAAAGTGAGCAACGTCAGCTCGGCGTCTCGGCTGCAGCCATCGGAACATGGGTCCTGCCGAAGGTCCTAACGATCGATTGTTCTGTGTGCGCCAAGGTGTGCGAGAGGACCTTTCGAAGTGGGTGCGAGACAAGCATTAGCGGTAAAATATTTCTTTATCTCGCAGCCATAGTTTTCGGCGCACGGATGGGGTTTATGCTTTTCCCACCCACTTTCGGCCTGGCACCGTGGCTGTTGGCCGTATTTTACTCACGACCCGTCGCCCTCTCTCGGGGTCCTTGCCGGTTTCTCCGCCACCGAGGGCACAACTTTGTGCGCTCGACCCCGATAAAGATAAACCTCGGGTTTCGGGCGCCGTTTGCGTGTGTTTGTGTGTGTTTATTTTAAAGTTTATTAAATTTATGAGCGATCAAAGATAGAGCGCATAAAGTTTATATTTGCAATGCATTAAAGGGCGCAATTTATTGGTGCCACGGCGCGGCACGGTCGCTAAGTGGATAACGGGGCTAGGGCCTCTTAGGGGCGCCTGGCCCAGGAAGTGGCTGCAGCTGCGCCATTCAAGGGTAGCCATCGAGGGCCCAAACAGGGCCCACGGAGTGACGAGAGTGTCCATAAAAGACCCCACTTTGGACCACGAATCTAGTGCCTAGTGTGACGGCCAATTTCACGTGCAATTTGTTACCAGCTCCGGTGGCGGCTCATGTCTGGCGTCTTACGGTGCGGATTGCGTTCTTCGTTCGGTGCACTTGGTCTGGGGACGCAATGTAACGCCCGAAAATCAAATGCTTTAAAATTGTGCCTTTGATGAGCTTTGGATGGAGGTTGGATGAGGTTAGGGATGTGGCTAGACACGGGGGAAGTTTATGGAACTCGTAAACAAGGCTGTCTGTTGAAACCACAAACCGGGGTGCCGACAGTATTCCTAATTCAATTATGCCGGCCAAAGACACATGGAGTCTTTTTTGGAGGTTTCTAAACAAAATTATGTAGAGGGCAGGTTCAATGGATTCTTGTTTTATGATGTCAACACGTCTCTTGCTGATCGGTTTGTACCGATCCGTGCCTAGTCCCGTTCCGGTCTTGTTTTATTTGGCTTTGGCTGGTTACTGGAGGACAGGCTTTGAAATTGCCTCCTCTTGAGTTGATAATCTTCATAGGAATTCCGTGTCCTTGCCCGGTTCCTTTGTGTAGTTTGGTCCAAGCATATCAATCGGTCTTTACAGCGTGTGCTTCTTACGCCTATTGACCGCTTATTGTATTTTGGCAATCGAGGTGTTTCCGCAAACCACAAGTCAGCTGACCCACTCCGACGAGTGCAGACTATAAGAAGTTATTAAGAACAATAAAGTCACAGTAGAGTCTCAGACTCTCAGAAGGTCGCTCCAGTCCGCACCCAGAGCAGTGAGTTGCGGATTGAACCTAGTGTTCTGTTCTAGAATGTAACAGCTATAACACCATTTTTATCCACTATCCTGTGTGTGGAAACCCTGTGCTGCAGGTCTTCCGTTCGAGCATTATGACTCTCGGGGAACTCCGTGTTCCTCTGTGGCTACTGGCACCAGATAGTTCACCTAGTTTAGGCGCTTAGTTGCTCTGACGTTGTCTCCGAAGGAGTTGTCAAATCTTCGTCCTTGTTGTGGGATTTATTCTCATCTTATCCATTATCCTTGGACCTATCATTATCAAGTCTGACTCGCCGTTAAGAAGCAGCGCCCCCCATTTGGAGAAGTAGACCTTCGTTTCGTCGTGGTAGAGTTCGTGCAGACACCAAGGCTTGCCAAAGACTAGAGATCATACAAAATCGGCTTCTGAAAGCATCTCAAATCTCAAATTTTTGATCAAGCATCGACGAAGCATATCAAATTTTGGATCAAACGAGGGCAATTAAAACTAAAGTATACGATATCACTGGAATAGAATTCGTTGCTATGTGTGAGCCGTGGAATCGGCTGAATCTGACTGTATGGAAAAAGAAAGTAAACTTAAAACTAAATATAATAATAAACGGCGTCGATTGGTGGAGGTGGATTATTAAAACGAACGTTGAAGAGTAAAGATCTTTATCGACCATCAAGACTAGCTCGATCGAGCGAAAGACACGCTAGGGCGTCCCGATCGAGGCCAGCTGACGGCCACCGAAGCGATCGCCGCGATACCCATCTAGCAAGGACGAAATGTGCGGAGTCTTTCGGAAGATTCCTAGAACTTTTCTAGAGTTCACGCTTCAAATGTCAGTGACGGAAGCGTTTGTACCAGCATTTAATGGTGGCTTTGGAGGCTTCCTTAATCATGCCAGGAGTTCCAGGTGTCATTTTGCTATCTTACATCGGCACCGGAAGACTCCACAGCAACAAATGTCAGTGGAAGATGGCCAACAACTCATCAAAATAGCACTTGTTGAATGATATGAATTACAACTAGCGCCAGTGCCCTGTGAAGACCTGAAACGTAAATGGGCACCCAATATGACGTGTCATAGGCATTAGATAAAACTCCGGACCCTAACCCGATTCATGGTTCTGAATAAATAAGATAACAAATTTGAGAAAAACTGGCCACCGGAAAGCGAAGGATAGCACACCCTTGGAAAAAACAGCCCGCATGATGCGCCAAACGGGAAAGAGACCAGCTCCGAAGCTGCCAGGAGGGAGGCAAAAAAGGGGCAAATTAGTCACCCCACAGTACACACCGATTACATCGGGGGCGGGAAACGGGTCCACTATTGTTTGACAATGGTGGTGGCCGATGGTGGCCGATGTCAACCGTCGTCATCCTGCATCCTCGTAAGGGAACACTTACGAAGCGACGGTAGACCCAAAGTAGCTTCATTTGGACGGGAACGGGAAACGAAACAGTCCCGAAATGTAATTGAAGTTTAGCATACTCTTCCAGCATAACCGCAACCGGTACGGCTGTCTAATTTCTACTTACCGCCCCAAATTGTTATCATTTCCCACAGATAATGTTGCAAGGCCAGGTGCCGGGCTTCCGTGTAAAGCTCAGCGCTCACTAATGTCCGCTCACATCCCACCAATTCTCGGCACACCAACGGCACATTAGGGCCAACCTACGAGATATCCCATATTTGCCGAGGCCGTGCGAAGTAAATCCATCGGCAGGCTGGAAAGCATGGCCTCCCGGGACCGGGTTCGCCCGCATATTTGCACTGTCCAATTGCGGTCAACGGCCCGGAAACGGTACTCTCCGTGGAGGCGTTTTTTACCCAACCGAGAAAGCTCCGTGCGAAAGGTTGTGGCCGTGGCATTCTCTCCATCTTTTTAACGGTGAATGCGGTTATTCAAATTTTACTTTCAGTAGTCCTTGCGCAGCATGTTTGAGGATCGAATTGGAACAGTGGAATGCCTTCGATTGGGACGACCTTCCTTTGAGCTTTTGTTGAGTTGAGTCATTCATCATTACTTCTCAGTAAGAACTAGATACGATGTAATGCGAGATATGTTGATTATTCAGCAATTTGAGGTCTAAAGACGCTATAGCGTTTTACTGTCTCCTTTGACTCGAACCGAGCTTTTGAAATCCTGCTGGAGCTGATGCTGTTCCAGGTGAACTGCGTATCCTCCAAAATAAAGCTCGTTACACTTCCACATTCGTCTCAAAACTCCTCTTTTAAGCCGACTAAATTGTACTAAATCGACTAAATCGACTCTTCTAAATTTATTTTCCGATTCTTATTCAGAGTCAGATATCGGTTCCGCGGCTCACTTATCCCAACGAACTATACTCCAGCTGTAGCCACACGGGGAACTTCTTATTTTGCTAAGAATTAGGACCGATCCCCGCTTTGAGATATACCTGAGTTAATAACATAATTTTTACTTCAATTTTATCAGTTTCAAATTTCGAATCCTTAAGGCCACTTTTATTGCTCCACGTATCGCGTCCCAAAGAGCTTTGTACGTTGTGTATTATTCTGCGCTCCTTTATTTACTGTTGACTTTTTCTCAGATCCTTCTTTCCTAGATAATACTAGCTACAGCTAGATGGATTTATCGATATGAGCAGAACTTAATCTCTGTACATGAGTAATTTATCATTCCGTAAAATGAGACCTATCTATCAATTGTCTCTCTAATCGAACAAAACGAACGATTACACGAACAATTTATCAGCCATCAATGTTTGATCAGTGTTGCCAATCGAATGCATTGTGCTTTGCCAAACTAATTTACGAATTAAACATAATTAATATTAATTAATTTTCAAATGTTCATTTACTAAAGCGATTGACAAAATAACGCGATGAAGATATGGCCTTAGTTTCCTCGATCCCGATCTAGAGGCAGAGGTCGGACAAAAGATGATTCAGATAAGACCAATTCAACCAACAGTGAAGTCGTTGGGTGATGTTACTCGTCATAAAATCCCAACTATGAACCACCACGCGCACATTGCCGGAAATAGAACCCTAATCGACGCCCGTCCTAAAATCCCAGGGACCCGGTGCACGGTGCGCAGGATGCGTGCAGTGGTTTCACTGACGGCCCCTGATGGTGAGCTCACGGTGTCGACAGTACGGCACACCACTGAGCCACTTGTTTGCGGTGGAAACCACGGACCCCCCTGTCGGCGTGCGTGCGAGGCAAACAGGACCCGAAGGCCCGAAGGAGCAAACCGATGCGGACGCGTCTTATGCGTTGCGGATGGCAGAGTGGGTGACGTCAACCCACCGCCGGCCGTGTCCGTGCCGTGTCCTGCCAGTCGTGCAGACCGGTCTGGCGAGCGGCCGAAATGCAAATGCGCATTCGAGCGATTCCGGATTTGCATTCAAGTACCGTGTGCGCTGTAAGGCAAAGTATCGTGTTACGGTTACGGCCATCGATCTGAGACGGGGGCCGCCGGAAACGGATACCGGCTGGCGTCCCCGGTCGGCAGGAAGGGAACGGTGGAAGGTGTTACGGCCCTTCACGAAACCGTACGGCTGGGAAACATCACGTATGAGATGAGCAATTAAATTCTAGCACTCGGCAGCCCACATGCGGTGGGCTGCCGAGAATTTCACAGAATTGCACGGTCGGTTGCCACATTTCGACGGCCCTCTGCGCGTGGCACCGAAGCGGCAGCCACTCGGAAAGGATGCTTGCCAGCGGGACACGCGCACGCACCACTGCCTATGACGCGGAAAGATGGAAAATTATTTTTTTCTCGAACGCACACACCTCCATTCGGTGGAGGCCCCTTGGTTTGCGGTTCCCGTTTAATTGGAATGCATTTTGATCTCCAACCGGTCGCTGCGTGTGCCGGTGGATAACTTTGTAGTTTGCAATTAGGAAGTGGATTTGCGTGCGTTCTTACCGTGCAGGGATTTCATAGTTTTACGTGTAGCGACTTCTTACGAAAGCGCCAGTGTTCACTTTTTGATGTTTACGCTCTGTTTGAGTGCGGTCTTTAAAAAGGTGGCAGGGCGTTCGTGATTTCGCGTAGAAGGGCCCCGGTGTATGCAAACCAACGTGACTCAAGTTGTTCATGCAAATTTCGGACGATTATGACCCACGCGACGGTGCGATGCATTAATCATTCGGCCGAGGGCGACAAAAAAGTGATAAAATCCGTCATACAACATCCGTCGCGATAGTGAAATTCAACTAAACGACAATATGCTGGCCGAACCGAAGAAGAAGGGCGCAGTTTATGAACAGTTTTTGCATTATGTTTACAGCGCTTTCATCGTTTAGTTTGTTTCGTGTTTTACACTGCGGTTTAATACGGTGTTGCTGCAACCGGAACAATGATGTTGGAAAAACATTCTCGTTAAGCATCGAACCAACGTTTGGTCAGCGTAATGCAAGGGCAACAGGAATTGGGTGTTTTGTACTCGCTTCAATTGAGTGGTGGCGTTCCTGATTCAAATCTATTGAAACGATTGATCCCGATAAAGCCGTGTGGAAATTGTGCAAATGTTGACAAAATTCCAACGAAACCATTCGTAAAATGGAAAAATTTCACCCGGTCGGCGTAAGGCCATGTGTACAGTTGGCAGTTGAGGTTAATCGAGAGAAATAAAACATTCATAGAATTGGCGTTCACAAAGGTAATCGGCAAATGTTTGATCCGCAATGGTTTTCAATAGATAACGACCCAATTTACAACTTAATGCGAAATTCGATCAAAATGAATATGGCGTTCCGATTTAAAGTTTCTGATGAGTAATAAAATTGTTTTACAATTGTGAAAAAAACAATGTTAGCATA
The DNA here is from genome assembly GCF_943735745.2 of Anopheles bellator. Lineage (NCBI taxonomy): Eukaryota > Metazoa > Arthropoda > Insecta > Diptera > Culicidae > Anopheles > Anopheles bellator. The sequence goes on from NC_071286.1 coordinate 35,080,413, forward strand.
GAGAAGCTGGGGCAGCAGAGAATTGTGCTTTTTTTGCATGCCATAAGCTGGACTGTTTAATTGGTAGATACGAGTTCAAGAATAAAACCCAAACCTAACACTATCCTATTCTAAAGTGAGATGGGTCCTTCCAGTATCTCAGGCATTGCACATTATTCAGGTTGTTTGTGGCTATCGATATCGATCAATTTCACATTTCAAAATCAGTCAGGCAACGTATTCACCACAATGTTTCATACTTCCTTCGAGCGATTGTTCACCGAAATTGGGAGAACCCGAGCCCAAGGATACCCTCCATAAAAAACCTACGCAATCCCGATTGCACCAATCTTAATATCTGATCCAATTCGCCGAACCCAAAGCGCAACCCACTGCGGCCATTACTGCGATTTCACGTTTAAGCCTGTTATAAAATAATCTTAATCTCGGTGACCCGTGGTTGGTCGCATAAAATAAAACGGGCGAAAGTAAAACAAGAAAATAAAAACCATCCCAATCTACGCGCACTCTCCGCGTGGCAGGGATGGCCGCGAACCAATCCATTAGGAATTAACCCATTCTGGTGCGCGCCGACCCGACGCCGGCGGACGACAGTTTTATGTGATTGAAAAATGGTGCTGGAAATAAATTTCCATCATCATTATTGCCTCGATGGCCACAAATGGACATTATTACTTATGTAGTTCTCGGCTGTTTGGCTCGCCCCTCCCCGGTTTGTGCGCAACGCACACAATGCACACGGAAGCTGCGTGGAACGCTGTGGCACGGCTGTGGAGGGAGCCCCAATCACACCTTGGCCACCTTGGCGTCGGCTAGGCCGGCGACTCTGTTCATTAATTCATTTAAATTATTTAAAATCCAAACGAACCGACGAATCGAAAGTCGAAAACGAATCGGAGTTCAGTGGCAGAACTTGACCGGGTACACGGGGTTAATGAATGATGCTTGACCCCTGGTGCGGTACACGGTTCGTTGCGTTAAACTTGGCGATAATGCTGGCGAAAGGCACACAATAATCGGGAGAAGAGCTTCCAATTCCAATCACGTTCTTCAGGTTTTGGGGTGTTAAACTTTTGGTAAGCGCACCTCTTGAGTATACATTAATGTGTTCACCATTAAACGAATTTTAAGCGTTACTAAAACGCAAAAGGATATCTGGCTCTTTCTCTCAGTACCACCGTGCGTAAGTGAGACATCAGGCTGGGCGGTGGTTATGCACGCCACCCGGAAAGAGGTAGCGGAACGTTAACAGGACACCTCGTACGGCAGGGTTGAGTAATAAAATCCGCCAAAGCTTGCGACCCTCCTCGAGTGAGCCAATAAATCTCGGAATCGATAAATTTAAATTCTGTCTCTCGCCCCGTTGGGAGTTGGGCGTCGGTCGGTGTGCGCCGGACCTACGGTGACATAGATAAATAAATGAATTAATTGTACCAAACACACAAGTGAACTGTGGCCAAAATGGGCCACAAAAGGGACGAAAGACCCCAAAACAAAAACCAAAAAGGGGGAAAAGGTGGAAAACGGTGCATAGAAAAACGGTGTGTCGTGTAAGGACAGATTGCACACCGGGCTCATACATTATTGGTGCACCCGGATGGGAAATGGATTTTCGTGATTTTCACCGTAAAACGGACGCGATCCGAATACGAATTGACCCCGGCCGGTCGGCTCTGTGTGCGATCCTTTATTGCCTTTGACAGGGTAATTTTCTGGTGCCCCACCACCCCACCACCTGACTGTTATGCATCGCCCCGGGGGCCGGCTTGTCCATCATGCCGCGGCACCTTAATGCAACCGGAAAACAAACCAAAGGTCGGTATTAGCGGTGGCCATGGGATTACCATGGGTGGGTGAAATTTATTTAACGACTCCTTCGCGACCGTACCTCATCGTTTTTAACCATCTACGACCACCGGCAGTTTTTTGCGTCGGCCGCGGTGGACGGCCCGGGCGCTGTGGCCTTTTGGAATTGTGGGAGAGAAAAAGGCAAAATTATGTATTACTCGGTCGGAAAACGCGAAGCATCATACATTAACCCCGCCGCCATTTGGGGCGGTGGCCACGGACGCAGCGAAAGGTATGAAGTGGTCATTCCCGGTAAAAAAAAATCCGGCTCAACATATTGGCTCAATAATTGAGTCCGTCCGGCGTGAACCTCGGAGCTCACGGACGGCACTCGGTCGGTCCATTTTCGGTCGCCACTCCCGTTCGTCCTTGGCACGGATCGGTCGGTGCCCCGCACCCAGCGATCGCCGGCGTGTGAATTGATCCGTGCTGCGTTCGCAACGGTTCGCTGGAGGTTTTTTGATTTCGTTTGCGTTTCGCTGCCCGACCGAATGAAATGTCAATTATTTTAAAGAGGGTGAAAATTTTTATTGCATGAATTCGGCCAGAAAATGCATGCCCTCCGGGCGCTGCCCTTGCCACTTCCGGCGGCGGTGGCGGCGCTTGGTGAGCAATTGGGATGGGACTAAGCATTTAATTATTGAAATGGTTGTTCGGAAGGTTTGCCTTTCGATTGGTGCGAGGGCGCATTATTGGATGCTGTCTGATGTTATTTGCTGTTCGGTCAGGTTCAAGCAAAACCGTAACTGACTGATCAGATGGCCACTTAAGGAATGGCCTTAAAGCCACTCGCTGATCGGTGGTTTAAAGCGGATGTTTGTTATGCCTTTTACAATGCTTGGCTATACGAACTCCTATCCATCACATGTTTCAATTTATTGCAAATTACAATGGTATAAATGGTATCTTAGCTCGAATGGTTTCGTAATAAGCTTGTTTTGTACCATTTCGACAAAGTTTTCCAGTCGGTTTGTAGGGTTAGACTGACTTCAAGGCAGTCCGGTTTCTTTCCGAGTTCGTTACAATGTCCGCAATATCACTTGATAAGTTCTACTTTTAAGCTGTCCATTAGGCTACGTTTCGCTAACAACAACAAAAAGAAATAAATATATTGTATAAACCCAATAAATGTTGGTACGTTTGAAAGCATTCGTGATTCGTTATTTATTCTTGTACCATGTTGAAGTGATTGCCTAAATTAAAATAATGAAAATTAAAAGAAACACAATGTAGAGTGGAAAAGTAAAACAGTCCAGACTAAACAGCAATTCTAGTCTGATTATACATTAGTACAACCAAAATAGTGAGTAAGTAAACTATTAATGTGTCCAGTTTATCTACCATTTAATTTAATACCGTTTCGTAAAGAAATCGTTCACTTTCTTTAAGTATCTAACCATCGAACTGAACATTTTCTGCCTGAACTTTAAATACGATCCCCAAGAGGTAATTTGAGATTGTTTCGCGTGGCCTTTTTCTCCAACATTGTAGCCGCCAAATTTGATTGAATATATTGCCGAACACTTCCGCTTGCAATCAATACGTAACGCACATAGTAATTTGCTAAATAATGTTGAGGTTCATTCATTTTTCCTTTTCAGTTAATACGAGTAACGTTAGAATCAACCTTTATGTTTTCATTTCTCCTTGTTTATAACTCTTTCTAAACCGGTGTCCGTCTCGAGTACCAGGGCAGAATATAACCAACTATAAGACTTTAAGACAGCAACGGCCACCCAGTGGCTTTAGTCCAGCTGCACGTCCGGTTAATTCCGTGCATCCCGACAAACAGTCGCCAACGAGCGGGTTCCGACCCGGTTGTTCGTGGTAAATCAGAGCCGGTTCCGGTGAGCCCGGTTCCGGACGAAACGATAACCCCGGCCCCCAGCACGGCAGGCTCTCGGGGGGGTTTCACTGTAATTCATTCATATTTCATTCGTCTTTTTATTTCGCTCGCTTCCGGTGCAGCGCAAAATAGTGATACCGGCGCGCGACCCGGGAGCCGGAAACGGAAAAAGATAGTAGTGAATGGCCCAGTTCGGGCCCAGAAGTGGGGGACAGTCCGTGAGGTGGGACAGAATGGAACACACTGGAAAGTAATAGAGCGCTAGCGAGGACCCGCCGGTGGACGTACGGAAGGAAAGTATGAGATGATAATAATTATTTCATATCCGAGACGTTCGCCGGTCTTTGAGCGAGTGCCACGGGACACGGGGATCGCTGGCATTTTTCGCCATGCTGCCCAGGATTTATGCTTCCACCGGAGCAGCGCTCGGAGGTGGGTGGGGGCTGACAGTGTCATGACCTCCCGACGGCATGTGTTTCGTCCGCGGCGCTCGTGTGGAAATGAAAATGACAAAGAAGATCCCGAGGAGAAATGAAAAGATTAGAGCCATGTTTCTATCAGCGAAGTAAAATTATGCACGACAATCTGCTCGCGCTGGGACGTGGCCTTTGCCATGCACCCGGGCCGGACGGCACAATGGAAAGCCAGTTGTCTCAGTGGACGTGGGGAGGTGGGTGTGGGCAAAGGCCCTGAAACGGATTGCTGGAAGCCATTTTTGGAACCCTTTTTGGGTTGATTTGAACGTCATCGGGCGTGCTGCACATTCTACAAGCACAGTGCGGGGATCAAGTTTCGGGAATAAAACACCCGACCTAACCAACCTTTCAACCTTTTCCGGTGTGTTTCTTTTCGGTACCACATTTGGTAAAAAAAGGTGAACTATAAAATAGGTCAGTGGGGGTTCTTGATTTTGGCACCAACAAAATACAGCAACGAGCTAAAAGTAACGACACGTAATAGTTCGTTATGAAATAGTGACGTTTTTCCATTTTAAACCCAACGTAAAATAGGACGTAGAATTTTGCGTTTCGGTATTACTAATCATACGTTCATTACGTTTAAATGAGAACACAGCACAGCTGTTCCTGACCGATCTGTTTCTGTCGATCTGATCTGTTTCGATCTGATCTGTTCTGTTTAAGACGACGAGACTCAACTTGGAACTCAGAATTGATGCGCGGTCGTCCCTCACCGGACGTAATGATGTAGTTTTAATTATAAGCCATAGGTTAAGCATTTTTCTGTCAATTAGACTAAGTTGCCCGCTGACACTTTTGTACTAATAAATAAAAAAAAAGAATTTATAAAAACCAGTGGATATACACAATTTTTATAAGCGTTCTTTGGTACATTTTTGCACAGCTCGTGGAAACGCAAAGTGCACGAATCGCTAAGCTGTCGCTGCTAGTTACTTACCCAAGGTCTCAGTATCAGAATACAGTCACCACACTGCGCACGAGACTGCCTGATTGAAGTTGCTCACCTCTTTTCAACGTTTCTTGATATTACTTTCGGTTCCGGACATTTTCATTTAAGAATTGTCGACATTCGGAAACGATGGTTTGCTTTACACTCTGCCCGTTGCAGTTGCCGAACGGGACCCGTTGACCCGGGCGCGGTTGGAATTATTTTCGAATGAGCCTTTTTTTATGCTCCCCGAGAAGTGAGCGGCAGATTGCCATTCCGTTTTACAACCAGTGGCCGGGGTGCGGCGGTCCTGCTAAGTGCAGGGCCGTGAAGCCGGCCTTGTTGCTTCCCTAAACACTCCATTTGCAGAAAGCGAAACCCCCACCAGCGAGCCGAGAGGAGTTCCCGTTAAAGCATTCCGGCGGCCGGCCGTTAAGCCAGAGGACCGCTCCGAGTGCGGTCCTCGGTGGTCTCGGTGCCATTACGGAAGGAACCGGCCACGGCCACCGTCTTGCCGGGTGCGGCCAGATGCACATGTTTGCATTAGGTGCAAATGTGTATGGATGGCTCTGCGGGTCGTTTCTTTCCTTCGACTGCCGCGAGCCACACGAAGACAGATGGCGTCAGCGGGTGCATGTGCAATGCCGGGGAGTCATGTGGGAATTGTCGCTCCGGCACCATGTTGGGCAAGAATGTTCGCATCGACCACCGCCGGTTAGCGTTACACTCCCACCGGTCGCCGCCTTCCGTGTGAGTTTATTTAAGCATTTTTCTCCATTCCGGCGAAAAGGTGGAATAAAAATACCGAGCCATAAATAACCATTAAACTTTAGCCAAAAGCCACTCGAGCGCCGGACGTTCCTGGGCTGGGAACCGAACTGGCGCCCGGCCGGTCCTGGCGAATGAAAGACGGTGGGCGAAGAAACGGTTCTTCGCTTAAATGCGGATGAAAAACTCCACCTTCGTGAGTGGTCTTTAAAAGTGGCCACAAATTCCAGCGCCCGCACCGTCGCGTCTAGATTGTCCTTCCGGTTTCCGGCTTCCCGCGCGGCACTCTCGCTCGGGGTGCGCCGTCGGGCCTGCTGCCCTTCCTTTCGCGGTGCACGATGTCCGGTCCTGGGTGGGACAGAAAGCACCGGAAATGGAATGTGACTCCGGTGGTGGTGGTGGTGGTTACACCGGTACCTTTGGCCGCAAGGACCCGCACCCGGGCCGTGGTAGTGAAAGAAAATTAAAAAATGATGTACAACTGTATGGAAAAATTGTTTTCATTTCTGCTTTCCGTTTCGTATATCCTGTTTCCTTCGGGCTCGGGCCGGCTTTGGGTTCGGCCGACAGTGTCCTATCGCCCCGGAAGCAGCTCACGGTCAATTTCCTCGCTGTCCCAGGGGCCAACCCCGGTCTCGTATATCAAAATCACCCCTCGAGTCTGGCGGAGGAAAACAGGAAACCAGAGGCCAGCCACCGCCAGAGCTTGTTGATGGTCGTTCAGGTTTTGCGTTTCGTTCGCTGCCTGGTTGGTGGTTTCTTCTGTCGCTTCGGGAGGACCATCGGTTTTTGCCCCTAGCAAGCTGGCGCACTCGGCCTCAAGGACCTTCGGGCGTAAGACGTCGTAGCAGGAAGGTAGCCACTTCCCCACATTTTTGTGTGGTAGGGACCGTCCCGGCGACAGGACACCTGACAGTTTCTCTGAGTCTGGGGTGCAAATCAAGTCGTGGGGTGTCCTGGAGGTTGTTGAAGGAACCTCCGCAGCGAAAATAGAGCCCCGGAGCGGGCCCTGACGCAGAGAAATAAGCGTGATTGTAATCGACAGTATTTATAAGGATTACCGATGTTCAATTAGAATGGCACCGTCGTTCGATTGGCCACCGACAGCTGAAGGGCAGCACCGTCGTCCCCGTCGCTAGGGTGGACGCTCCGGGCAAACGAGAAGCTTGTCAGTCTTGCATTTTAAACCACGGCTTTTCCCTTCGCCAGTCATCGTCCGGTTGCCACTGGCACCTGGAACTCGACACTCCGTGGACCTTCGGAGCCCGCTGATGATGTCCTTTTATCGGAGCTATTACAGTAAATGAATAATAATGGTTTTTCTTCGGAAACGGCTCAGCGCTGGGTTTGAATATCGAATGCGTTGCTGGGGCGTCGGTGACGCGTTGCTCGGTTTGTCTTGGCAACACTCCCGAGAAATTGGCCCCGGCAACAGCGCGTGGTCTGAAAATGGCCGCTTGCTGAACTTCCTCTTGTTGGGTGGTAAATATGTGGACCATTTACCAATGAAAATATTTTCTGACAAGAATGCTCTGACGGTGTAGTCAGCATGTCATCAAACACGCAGTTCACGGTCAGTTCCATTAAGAAGTCGAACACGTTTACCGATTGATTTTTGAAAACGACCAAAGACCAAGATGACCAGGCAAATGCTACGCTACACTATTTCCGGGAACGCTTTTTTGCGTTTTGGATACATTCCATAAATCTATTGAGCACTTTGAAGTTTGAAGGCTTTACCATGAATAAACATTACATTCTTTTTATAGTCTTTTGACGAGCTAACAGTACTTCTTTGGTCAAGGAACATGATTTCCATAGTTTTCAAATGTCTTTTGGTAGCTGATTGGTTGGTTACGTGGTGGTCTATTTGCAGTAGTGTGTTTTGTATGGTATGGCCATAACATGATTTTAATAGTAGCTTAAGAACTAATTCTTTGATATGCACAGCTTAACTTCGGTTCACTTAACAAGAAAGATGTATGGACCAACCTTGAATTAAAAAAGGATGGGAAATTTTTGGCTGGAAAAATGATATTAAATAGCACTCTTATTATTTTACAAAATTTAGTCAAACTATGTTTAAACTCCTAAACCTGTGCTACTTACGGTTAACCAATTAAAGAAGAAAAATCTACTAAATTTGCACTACTTCTTTGTTTACGATGCAGGAGAGCTGTAGATTTCAATTCATCCTACTTATTTCAGGGATTTTTTCTATACTTTTTGCCAAGATGGTAAAGTCTGAAGATGTTGTTCAGTGTCGTGTGATAAAGCAAAATGTATCCTGAAAGGTTATTACCAATGGTCATATTCGATTTCCTTTTTTGTGAAGGTTTTGTAACGCTTTACATATTATGTTACTTCATGAAGGAATTATGAATGTTAAGTAAAGTTAATCTGTTGTCGAAATGGGCTTCAACACATTTTATTGCCAGATAGTCTGTAACGAAATAATACCCTTAAATGCAATAAACATAAGACTGTACAATGAATTATCAGTTTGAAAGAATTATCATGTTACGAATAGTTAAAATAATTCTATCCCGTCTTTTGAGTCTACGTACACAAAAATTGGGAACATACGGGTTAATTTTGAAGGTAATCACGTACAATAAACTTAAAAATTCTAACCAAAACCTCTATTCGCATTCATTTTTGATTCATAATAATCAATCCCGGAGCCTATCAAAGCGAATGAAGCTTCCCAGCCATCATTTCCTTGGATTCTCCAATGACCGATCGAGTAAATTTCATTTCCGCAGAAAGGCACACAACGCAAGCTGAGTTTCGCCCAAGATCGCTTTCATCCTGTGATGCCTTCACGTGGCTGACGGACCCTTGACCGCCTCCGAAGGCTCCCCGAGGGTCGGTATCATTTCCTTATGATGGTGATGATTAAAAAGAAAATCTCTCAGTTGGGACGTCCCGCGTGGATGCGATATTCGGTCGACTTCGGGCAACCGCTGCAACTGCACGAAAGTCTCAATCCTTGTTGTACACGATTGCAATGGTGACGCCACAAGGGGGCAGTCCGTGGACTTGTTGGACTTGGGTTGGATGCCACCGGCACTAATGCTCTGGGCACAGCCGGCCCGCAGCATTCGTGGGGGAAGCTATCGGCAGCAAAGCGATAACGACACCCGTGGAAGTGGGAAATTTATATTTATTGTCCTCTGGAGAGCTGACCCTCCGGACTGTGGACTGTGGTCTCCGATCGGTCTCGGCAAGTGCGACGACTTGATGATGGGGGAGAAAAAATCCTCGCCTCTGCCCGACCCGAAGGTCCGTCAAGCTCTGTGGCCTAATAGCCAGAGTGGGAGCGATAATTGATTAAGACTTTGGCCGGATAACTTCTGGATGATGGTGCAGGTTTTATGGTGGCCACTGGCGGCTCCGGGCAGTTACAGCAGAGAGAGCGTACGGGCGTAATGGGGCTATTCGAAGACGTTTGTTTGAAAGAAAAGAGGAAATTGGAAAATTTCACCAACCAGCCAGCGACTGTTTTAAGGTGGACTAAACGTTGGGAAGCGCAGCTTCGTGGTGCTGGACGCAGCATGGTGATGACTTGGCTCGATGTAGAAAATGATACATACGGAGCAAGAGGAAGAGAGAGAGCGAGAGAAAGAGAGTGAAGGAGAGAGCGAGAGAAAAATTGTTGGGGTTCCGTGGGGCTGAAAAACTGGCGAAAGTGTTTAAGTTTCGCCAGCGTCGGCGTTCTTGAACTCAAGCAGCCGGACCGATCGATCGCTCGGCGAGTCGGAAGCAGATGTACCAGCTAAAAGTGGCTCATCGACCGTCGACGGCCATCACCGGAAAGGTAGCTCCGGTCGCCGGTTGCTGGTGGATTTGCGCAGGAAGTGTCTACACCGGGCTCGAGTGTAAAAGTGAGGCAAATTGGGTAACGATGGAACATTTCAGGCTGATTAAAAAATTCAAGCACGCATTTGCTTCGTGTCCCACTTTTTGTTTCCGCCTTGTTTTTGCCCCACTTTCCCCAACACTGTTGCCCGAAGTGAGAAGATGTGGTTTGAATGTCGTTATCCTTGAGCCTGACGTCAAATTGGTGATTGGTTTTCGTCTTTTCGCCGTGTTTTTAAGAGCAACACGGCACCGGACCCGGGCGGCACCCAGGATGAAGTTATCGTGAGCTCAATGGCTACATCTGGTTTATTCACTCGGGAAACAAGCGCCCACACACATACACACAAATACAGCCAGCAAAAAACTAGTGGACGGACGACGAGCGGACCGCCCCGGGCGGCTGGGCTGGTAAAAAGGATCGCTTTGAGTTGAGACTGTGTAAGGGAAAAGTTTAATAGACTTTTCCGATTTTAAGTAAATTAGATTTTCCGTTCCGAGCGATGGCGACGGCCTTTGTGCTGTGCTGTCGGCCGGAGCTCGCGGCGCACGACCTGTGCAGCATAATGTCGTGAATTTTATCCATCGAACGTATAAACCACGACCGGGAAGCTAGTGCACGAGTAAACAGAGAGCGTAAACTTCCAAACAGATGATAAAATAAACGACGGGATGGCAAACAAGCGAACCGAGAAGCGAGGGATATAATCATCTTAAACTTTGGCAGAATCTTGGACACGGTGCAAATGATTTGAATATCAGGGTCAGCCCGACCCTGCCAGTGTGGATGGCGTGCGATGGTTGTAAATGTTTCTAATTTGCCTTACTTGGCTTGACATGACGTGTTTGTTTTTGCAAACTTGCTTCAACTTGAAGAAGAAGTCTTGAGTCTAATATTACTAATTTTACTTAAAATGGACCAATCTATTGTGCGGGTCTGATCAATTTACCATCTCACCAATTTCTTTTACAGTTTTATTAGCACAGTACACCAACGATCAAATTGAAGTCCACTTGAATGGTCGAGGCCTAATATGTAGCCGAGTGTATAGCCGAGTGTAGCCGATAAGCTAGCTTATCAGACAAACCCACAGGCGACCGGTGCAGTGCTGAAAACTAATTAGTGTGTTGTAAAGGTAGTCTTAATTGCCAACAAAGGTTACTATCTGAACGTTTAGTAGTTTACAAACATCAATCAGTTACAAAACAAACTCTTTCAACGGTAAAAAACATTGTTTGGACTATATCATTTGAGAACTTCTTGTTAAAAGACATTAAGCGACAAAAGCCTGCAAAGTGCCTAATGACGGATCCTTAAAATAAAAAGATCTTTACTCTTCGATCGTTCATCTCCACGAGCCTTAAGTTTGTGTTCTATTGCTAATTAATAGTCGATTGGCTTGAGCAAACCAACCAATTCCAGCTCTAATCAATTCAGCTGTAGCATCAGGGTAAACTTTTTATCCTTCTGGGCATTTGAAAGCATCCCCGTTTTAAGTTGCTTCTGAGTGAATGAAACAATTCATGCATGATGGTTTGACAGATGGTCTATTATCTGCTCTAGTGTTCGTTTGCTCAATAAAATACCAGATTACAACTCACCAGATCACAGTAAATACGATTAGTGCAATCATTTCTCTATTGTTTGTAGCGATGCTGGGAATGACTTTTTATTGTGGTATTGGGACAACCGTTGCGAGTTCTCTGCACACTAACGCCGTGCTGTGGTTGCTGCTGCTGGCTGCCGGTTGGCCACATTACATTTAATTATCGATCAATTTAATTAGTCGAAACCCCAGCGGTGGCTGCAGACAACTCGTCAATTATCGCTTAATCTTATCGAGTTAGTTCATCGAGCGAATGCTTTGATCTCGACGTTTCGACGTCTCCCGGGCCCAACCCAACCGGGGACCGGAGAGCTGAAGACGCTGGCCGCTGCCAAGACGAACACACAATCGACGTTCGCTTTTCCGTCGTTTGACTAGTTCCGTTGCCAGCAATCGATGAGCTGAAGCATCTCAATTACTGCCGCGTCGCTCCACAACTCATCCGGCTGCCCGTAGCCGTCCCTGGGCCACTGGCATCGAGGGAAGAAAGTGTTCGTGGAAATATCCTTTTTGCTCCTGCTCGTGCTCCCGACGGCGTTAACCTAATTTTGGTCGAACAGTCCGTGGTTCGCGATGCAACGCATCGCGCGGGTTAAAGAAATAAAGAGCGACAGAGAGAGAGAGAGAGAGAGAGAGAGCCGAGAGACGTTGGAGAGAAAGTGATTCGAAATAACATTATCACGTAGCGTAGCATCGGCCAAACCCCGACCGCCTCCGACCCGCCAAGTTGCGGCGCCAACCCAATCGAGCACGCGTGCGCCCCACGTGGTTGGGGTCGCCGTTGGATGGGTTCAATCATTTGCTCGATTCAGCCCGAACGGTTATTTTGATCGGGACCTCCCGGACCCGGACCCCATCTCCGGGTCCGGGACGGTGGCGGAGGCGGCACTGGGAACGCATTTCGAATTGCGAATGCGATGTAAGCAGATTTGATTTGATTTTATATTTATTCCCACTTCGGCCGGGTCGGGTTTCCGTATCTTAGATTGTAACTTCGGTGCTTGTGGGTGCCATGGGTGGGCGGTGGTGGGCAAGTGGGTGAGACCACCCAGATCCGAAAATCAAATATTCCACCAACGATCATGCACTTCTGCGGGTGCCTCGGTCGGTGACTATGGTGCAGCGTGAGCGTGCGTGTTGCGGAGTTGGGTTGAGCGTCGGAAAAACTATCGCCTAGCGAATTGGCGGGCTCAGGTCATTAGGTATTCTAGACGTAGTTTTCACAATCAGCCCATCAACTCATTTCAGCCGGTGTGGCTCGCCCGAGCATCTTATCTTGGGCGACGCCATTCTGGCACTGCTGCCCCGGGGCCAACGGAAACCGGTGTCGAAGGGCATCTCCAGGAGACGCACTGGGTTCCACCCCGCTGGCGGCCGCATTTTTCGCTGAGCTGGCCGAAAAAAGTCTGGTACTTCCGGAAGGAGGGGCTGCTCGGGGTTGGATAGATTCCGGGTCGATCCTGAGAGAACCGTCCGGAGTGGTTTCAGTGCATAAAATGGATTGTTTACGGTTGGCAGGAAAATTGCGAGTGCTTCACGGGCGGAATGTTTATGGTAAGCACCTTACCGGCACCTCGACCGTAGACCAGCTGCAGCACACAGACAGGTGCACAGGATTCCGGTGCCGAAATTGGTGGGAAAACTAGCGCCGGGCGATCGGTTGTGATGATAAAACCGGTGGACAGCTACCGGTGGGCCACTTGGGCCCGAAAACCGGAACGGTGTGCCGCACTTCGCCACCACAATTATCGTTGATTTTATCCGCCCAACCGGGGCTGGGATTCTACTTTTCTGGTCTCCGGGCTTTAGGTGTTTTGCGTTGTGGTTGATGTAATAAGACGCAAACAAGTGTCAAGATTCGGTTTCTTTTGTTTTATAAAATTTGAAAAGAACTCGTGAAATATTAGGTGTATGCGTTGAAATTTATCGTTTACATATAGGGGGCGCTACTGTTGGATAGAAGGCACAAATGTCATCAAATAACTGTCATATGTCAAGCTTAGGCATCTGTCAACAAATCTGCATCGTCACATTTGTCAATTTTTCCATTGTGAGATTGTTATTAACACGAAACCATGTGCGAATTCGAGCCAACAAAGCGTCATTTGCGGGAAGTGTTGTTGTATCACTTCCATCTGAAGAAAACTGCAGCCGAAGCATGCCGGTTGCTTCAGGAGGCTTATGGCGATGCTGTTATATGCGAAGCCACTTGTCGTAATTGGTTTCGGCGCTTCAAAAGTGGTGATTTTTGCACTGAGGACAAGGAGCACCCGGGACCAGCGAAGACGTTCGCAGATGAAGAGTTGGAAGCATTGCTGGAAGATGACCCGTGCCAAACACAACAACAGCTTGCAGATGCATGTGGAGTGGACCAAACAACAATTTCCAGACGTTTGAAAGCGTTGGGAATGGTCCAAAAGCTGGGAAACTGGCTGTCTTACGAGTTGAAGCCAAGGGATGTGGAACGCCGTTTGTGCATGAGTGAACAACCGCTCCAACGACACACCCGCAAAGGTTTTTTGCATCGAGTAGTTACTGGCGATGAAAAGTGGGTTCATTATGATAATCCCAAGCGCAAAAAATCGTATGGATACCCGGGTCATGCGACAACAACGACGGCCAAGCGGAACTTCCATGGATCCAAGCTTCTGCTCTGCATTTGGTGGGACCAGCGTGGCGTAATTTATTATGAGCTGCTGAAGCCAAATGAAACAATTACCGGAGACCGCTACCGACTCCAACTAATGCGTTTGAACCGAGCATTGAAGGAGAAACGGCCAGAATATGGCCAAAGGCATAACACGATCATTCTGCAGCACGACAATGCTCGGCCGCATGTCGCGCAACCAGTAAAGACATACCTTGAAACGCTGAAATGGGAGGTCCTACCCCACCCGCCGTATTCCCCGGATCTGGCTCCTTCGGATTACCATCTTTTCAGGTCAATGGCACATGCATTAGCTGAGGAACGCTTCACTTCGTATGAAGATTGTAAAAATTGGATTGATCAGTGGATCGCCTTAAAAGATAAGGCATTCTTCCGCGATGGAATCCGACAATTGCCAGAAAGATGGCAAAAAGTAGTGGCTAGCGACGGACACTACTTCGATTGACTAGTTTGTTAAGAGTTTTGAACAATAAACGATTCAATTTGGTAAAAAAACGATAAATTTCTACGCATACTCCTAATATTTAAACCACTTCCCGAACGACTTTGGATCCTATCGGTTCATCATAGGCATTTGACGAACATGTTCTAGGCCAAGGCTGCAGAATAAATGAAAATATTTGGCCTTATGTTGATTCTCGTTTGTGATGACGCTAGATGTCAGGTTACAATTAAATTGGACGACATTGTTGACATTCCACGTATGCCCTTTAGGTTGGTCGATGTTTTGTATTCAATTCACCTTGTCGCTATTGTGTTCGTCCTCTGCAGGAGTGTGCCGGCGTAGATTGGTAGCCTCAAGATTAATGGAGATGCATTGTTCAAGATTAAGATCATGCTATGAAGATGTACTTAATTACAGCACTTACAGTAGTACCCTTATTTTACAACATTTTCAACCCCTTTGACAGCAGACATTTCATTCCACGCACAATTTTTAATAGAACTGTATTGTTAAATAGTTTCAGGCATTTAGAGTTTATGTCAGTTGCCATTTAGGTCAACAGACCCGCCGATAAAATGTTTTCTAAGTACAAATGAAGTCGACATCCTCCGTCGTGAAAATGGTATTGTGAAAGTATGTCGATAGTATTTATTGCAACTGTGGCTAGCCAAAGGCATAAATTGTTGCTTTTTTTGAATGAAGTATGTACTATGTTAAAACAACCAAACCATTTGTTGCAAACGCTTTTTAAAGGGTTTGCAATTAATTTTTTTCGAGCCTTCTACTCAAATCTTTCTTCTTTCTTGTTTCAAATTATGATAGTAGGGGTTCTATTGAAAGCGGTTAAGGTTATTTACATAATTTAGCCATACATTTTATCAATGTTTTATATATTTGCCTAACTTTACCTTACTAACTCTACAATGTAGGAGACATTTCTTCGGTCTTCAACAGTCTTCAATGCAAAATTCACAGTCTTCTTCACAGTCTTCAATGCAAAATTGATATCTCTTAACATGCAGCCTATGCGATTGGCCAAAGTAGCGAAGTGTAATGCAATTGACAAGTTCTTACTTTGTATTGAACTTTTCCCTTTAGAATAGCTCTTCCTCGACCTTCTGAAGACTAAGCTCCACGCGCTCTTCTCTCGCATTTGAAATGGAACTGGAGCCGAACGGATTAAATTGTAGCACCTCTCTCCAGCTCCGGCGACGGCCAAATACGCATGCAGGAGAAAGAATGCATGAGCTAACGCGAATGAAGTTAGCTGCCCGAATCAACCGTCTCAATTTCCACCTATTTTCCAGGTGTATCGCTCAGAGCTCAAATTGGCAAGGAATATTCATCGCACACATACACACACTACCCTGCCTATTGGACGAAGTTCCTGCCCGTTCCTGCGGTGGCACCCCGAAGGGCACACCCGCTCGCCTTCCGCGCACATGCACAATTGTTAAATAGTGAAAAAGGAGTTCTTCATTTATTTCCCCAAAAACCATTTCCGCGTTTCGGCGCCCGGCCTTCCCGCCGCTGGGCCCCGTCCCGGCGCTGGGCCGTCAGAAAAGACGTCTTCATTTCCTAAGTGATTCAATATTCACCGTAAAACGTGCACCGCGGTAAGTGTTCGCGTCTTCGCCACCGTTCCGAGGGTTTTTGCGTTTATCGCAACCTCTCCGCCGGCGAAATGGAACACCACGGGCCGGGTCGGGCAGGGTGGAGGCCGCGGGGCTCCGTGGCGGGACGTCTGCCGTCTTCGGGCGGCACCACAAAAGGCGGAGATAACAGAAGTGAGCAGTCGCTTACCGGCAGGGAGCCGGCAGGACGTGAGCGATGTTTCGTGTGCATCTTCACGTTGGCCGAGGTTAGGGCCAACGGGAATGTCCTGGGTCCTGGCCGTCATCAGCATCATCCGCACACAGGAGCTGGTGGGGGAAATTATTTTCTTCGCATCGCAGAAGTGTTTTGCACATCAATCAAAAATTATTCATTTATTTCGGGTGCAACGGGTGTCACTAGGGGTCCGGGCCGGCACTGGCTGGTTGGCTGGCTGGCTGGCTGGGTGTCTTGCCGTCGTTGAAGTGGTACGATTGTGACGTGCTGGAACGACGAAGACGACGAACGGTCCCGCATACGACGACGATGGAGGCAAGAATCAAAGTGCGTCGGAAACTTGACGAAGGCTGCACGGACCGGGCCAGACGGCAGGTCTGTGTCTGGGGCTTCCCGGGGCTGCCCCGGGATGACGACGACGACGACAAGGACGTGATGTCGTGATGTCGAAGGTTGCCGATGGCGCTCCAGGTCGGTCTGAAAGGTGGTTGATTATGCGCCAGGAATTGCTTCAACTATATCATAATTTATGATGCATCACCGACGATCTGTTGCAGAAGCCGCATCACGGAGCGAAGGTCCCGTGGCCCTGGGCACCACCACTTTAAGGTGGAAGATTATTTTAATTTATTGGACAACATCAAACGACGACGACACCGCGAACGTCGCGGTGGGAAATCGGCTTACCTAACCTGTTCCCCTAGACCTCGTAGGATTCTTTTGCGATTATTTTTTGGATGATTTTTTTCTTTCGATTCCGTACAAACCACCGATTGTAACTGCGTCGAGAGTTCCGTTCGGGAACAGGAACTCAGTCGAACGATCGTCGGGGAACAATTCCATTAGCGCAGCAAATCAGTTGCGAAAATTCTCCGTCAGACTTCGCGCGTGGCACATGATTTATCATTTATCAATGTTCCTGTGCCACGTTCGAGGTCGCCGGCGCCTGCCTGAGTGGTTAAGCCTGCAACGGTGGCTCGTATATCAAACGGATCCCTCGGTGTTTTGTTTTTTAGGCTTGCTCCATCTCGGCCCTCTGGCCTCTGTGACATCATTTGTCGTGGAGTGGAATTTAGAATGTTTGTACAATACTTTATTTTTTCGCTCTGTCTCCTTCTGTTGTGTTCCATTTAATCATCAAGACACACCCTGTTGGGCCGTGAGGAAGATGTTTCCGATGGCGGGATGGTTAAGGGCGGCTGACAGTTTCCCGACGGCCGGCTGGCTGGCCGGCTCGGCCCATATGGATGGGAGATGAAAAAGCCATAAACGTTGATAAATGGGAAAGTGTTTAGCGTTCGGTTGCTCACTTTTTTCACCGCCCCTCGTGGTGGCCACAGTTTTGGCCCTCTCGGTTCTGTTTGAAGGTCCCCAGCATCGGAAGCATCTTATCGTCGGGTTGGGTCCGTCTTTTCGGGGTACCGTTTCGATTGAATTTCCACCACAATATGGTCGTTTGTATGGTCGCGGTCGGCCAGCCATTTTCCGCCATTTTCCCGACGTTTCCGTTTTTGCTCCAACACGAGGGGCTGTATATGTTTGGTCCCAAGCCTCGCAACCGGAAGGGTTGGGAACGCGCTAGCTTTGGCGCTGATTTATGTTTCGTAATGACTGAGGATGGGTCTGCGCGAAAGGGTTCCTGCCCTCCCGAGAGAGAAGAAGAGAGCAAAAATGCCGAAGTCACACTCTTAACTAGGATTCGAGCAAATTGAACAGGACGCGCCTGGAAGGCCGGCCCGGCGACGGGGTCCATCCGAAAATAATTGCCGGCAATGGTGCGTAAAAGCTGTAAATCGATTGCCGCCGTTAGTTTAGGCCCCGGTCCGGTCCGGTTCCGGTCGACGGGTCCGAGCGGCCAGAAATGAAACAAAATTACCGCTTGTTTCACTTGATTACTGCCATAATGGAATTGCATCCTTTACGCCATCGAACGGCGGGTCACTCGTGCCATTTCCGGCACCGGCGCACCGCGGCGCAGTGGCATGATACGAAAAGAAAATGAATTTCATTGAAAACTCACTGGACCGTGTTTAAGCTGTGATTTTCTGGTTGGAAATGTCAATAAATAGGGTTAAAAACATGCTTTTGAATACATTTTTCCCCATTCATTTGGTTGAGGTTAATGTTTCGTTTCTGTTTAATTATTGGCTGGTTAGGTTTGAGTGTTTTCCCTGAAATCGATAACAAGGTAAAATGCTTCAACCGCAAATATCTTTAAAATGC
>NC_071286.1:35099015-35231450 GCF_943735745.2 Anopheles bellator
CAAATTCTGTTGAAACGAAGTATTAATTTTGTTTGAGCACCTATTAGCTGACGGAAAAGACGGCCAAATAAAAACTTCAAGGACTCCATTAAAAGCCATTCAACATATTTATTTAACTTATTTGAACCTTCTTTATCAATTTTCGGAAGTCAATATTTTACGCAGTTAATTGATGACAGTTTTGTTTAAAGCAAAACCCTTTATTTAACCCCATGACATGACCCACCCAACGGAGCCAGGCGATACGTATACAAAGCCCGAGTGAAAGCAAAAGCGCGTACAACTTGCTGTTGATGCAGCTTCTCAACTATTCTTCTGATAAAATCGGTTTTTGCGGGGTCAAATATCCATCTGAGCATCTGATCTCTCTTTCGGACGCTGCTACGAGGGTTTCGTCCGTTTTGGCCTGAATCAGGTGGGTATGTGAGTATTGGGATTTTAAAGGTACTGTAGCTTCGACTGGATCGATACGATACGAGAGCCAAATAGTTTCTCCAGACTGTAGAATGACCTGTTGGTTAGTACCACCCTAGCGCAAGTCTCATGCACTAATGTTGATGTTAGTGCAAACCTTTGAATCCTAGGTAGGTGAAGCTCTAGACGATTGTACGTCATCCCTGTGTAAGCCTACAGCTGTTGATGACGTCATCATCATTTTGTTCTTGTTCTCCTGTATCTGCGAGATTGATTTTCATCAGCTTTGGTCAGGATCTAGCTGGACTTGAAGTAGATCGTCCTTGAGGTCTCTCTCTCTCTCTGAGTATTGAGGATCGTTCAGGATGGCTCGCTCAAGTGCGATGTAGGAAAGGAGGCAGGCTAGTCCGTCTCCTTGGCGCAATCCCTTTGCTTCCTTCCAATCCCAAGGACCTTGCGAGATGTATTTGAAATATTTCAAAACGGCAGAATTTGGATTTGAAAGAACAATTTTTAAACAAGCTGCATCTAATGAACGGCCGTTCCTATCGACACCGCTTGCACAATTCGATGGCCTGTGCTGTATGTTGAATTTCTCACCAAGCGAAGCAAATTGCAGCTCACAAAGTAATGAAATGCAAAACCAACTTAACACTTTACTTAGCACCCAGTACGAGTACTTGTTATTACGGAACGATTCGAACCCACGTCCAGCGCTGGCAGCGGGCAGCATGATGCGCCGCATCTCGCAAAAATGGTGCCACGGGCATGAGTCCCTGACGATTAGTATAATTCGCAATATTCTTCGGCGTGCCCTCTGCAACAGCTAACAACCGGAAGTAGTTACAGTAGTTGGCAGCCCAACCAGCTCGGCAGCTTGGCCGCACTGTGCGCTCGGCGCTCGGCGGATGTAGCAAATCGGATAAATCTAATTAAACTTGATAACAGTTGTGTTCACACGCGGCAAGCGAACCCTTTCCCGGGCCAGTGCCGGGGGTTTTCCACTCGACGAAACGTAACTTGGCCGAGAGTATGGCAAACAATCCCGCAAATCCATTGGTGTAGTTTAACTTAAATCTAAATCTCCAATTTTCCAGCCCGTCTAAAGAGGCGAAGCGGCGCCCGGCGCCTGGTCGAGTGTTGGTCGGAAACGAGGATTGCCATTTAGCTGTGGGTTTCCCTCGTTTCCTTTTTTTGCTGCCCTCCCCCAGGCTCATCTCGGGCGGGAAAGTTCTCCGGTGGTCCGTTTTCGTTGTACTGACAGTTTTCAGGGCCGTTTTTTCGTTCTTCTACCGTTTTTCTACCGAGCGGTTTCCAGCTCAGATCCTGGCGCTGCTACAGCTTCATTTTAATTTTTCATTCAACCCCACGTTCACCGGGACACGGAGTAGCGTGGAGCATTCGGTGGAAGAGCTCCGGGTGGTGAAAATATAATAGAACGATGCCGAAACCCTAGACTAGACAGGGATAGTGAAAGTGCCGCCCAAAGGAACGAGGTACCAAGAGCGAACGAAACAGGGAGAGAGAGAGAGCGATGTGAGGAGAAGAAAAAGGAAAGTACAGACCTCAAAAGGAGCAGCATTCTTCACATACACCCGTGTGCGCCGGGTTCACGGTCGGCTCACGAAAACCACATGTACTGATGTTTGGTCGGTCGGTCGCTGGCCAGGAGTCTGGGCGGTGGCCGGGCGCATCCAGGACTTTTACCAGATTGCCGTGGCATTAGAGCTCAAATCCGGTGGAAATTAGTTACAACTTCGCCGGCGGCGACGGCGGCCACTGTTGCTATTGCGCCGGAGCTCCGTCCGGAGCACTAATACCACCGGTGAAGGGAAGGATCGGTGGGTCACGTGCAAAGGGGTGCGACACGGAAGATTATTCCGGGTGGAGGGGAGAGGAGAAAAAACAACAGCCGCCCATCAACTCGGAAGGGAGCCTGGGCGCTGGCTCAGTGGCTCCCGTGGCCGGGTGCATAAACTTTGGCCAATTTTTTGGCCCAAGAAAAACAATGCTGGCTGTGCTCCACATGAATGTACGGAAAGTTTGGCTGTCAAGATCTCAAACTTCGGAACGTTTCCCGTTCCGAAGTAGATTGGGTTGTTTTCGGTGCGCGCCCTGGTCTAATGAGATTTAAATTGTTCCAACATTTAGGGCAATGTAATGGACCGGCCTCCGGACGCTGGCCGCTGGCAAAGTTTGCTGGTCCGAACCGGGCTTCGTTAATGCACTCTTAATAGATTCCAAATCCCACGCTAAATCCGGGGCTGTCAGTAATATTAGAATACTGGATTAGGACCCAACAGCCTGGTGCCTGGCCGGGATACTGTTGTGTTGTCGCACCCATGAATTGGCTGGCTCGAAGGACCTTCCCCATTGTGGGCTCTCGGCGTATGACGTACGGATGAAGCGCGGTTTCCGTGGAGCCCTATCGCGCCGCCGCCGAGCAACAGGAGCTGAATTTATTTGTAAACCATATTTCACGGCAACGCAACGCAACCGTCTAAACAAACGCTCGGCTCGGCTCTCGGGGCCCCCCGAAGGGTAGTTGGGCCGTGAAATTTACACCCAACAAAGTTAATAAAACTAATGCAAAATCAACAGAGCCGAGCCTACGCCGGCCGGGAGCCGACACGGCGTTTGCAATACATTAAACAAGCGTTTTTATTGTCCCGGTTCCTCCCGGCCTCGCGGCCTACCAGCTGGGCGAAAATAGCGGGCGTTAATAATCCGATTGCAGTGTGACAGCATCCCCCCCGACGGGTGGGGCACAATCGAATGGGTGGGCACGGTGCGTAAAAACATTATCACGCCGGCGGATCTATTGTGCAAATTTGCACTGCCGAGTAACGGGTTCGGGTCGGATTGCGCCCGCGCGATGCTTCCGCCCGACATGGACCGCGTTTGTGGCAACGATCGCGCAAACAGTTTTAATGAACTAGTTTTGGACGTAAACGTAAATAGGGAGGATGTACGCGGCCATTGCACGAACCGATCATTACGCTCCCGACCAGTTCAGGCGGAATTCGTTCCGAGGCTCCATAGAACAACTCGATGGTCGGCAAATCGCGTTGTGTGTCATAAATGTGTCAACTTTGTGACACATTTGGGCCGGCGCTTTGGCAGCGAGTCTGGGCACCCGGGGAGGGAGAGCGATGCCGGTAAGATTGATAAAGTATCCGGAGAGGAAGTAGTATCTTGTCACATTTGTTTCATCCACTCCAGCCATCCCGGCACCGGCCCCGTAGTGTAACCCAGGGCACACCGCCCAACACACCCAGGGCATTAATCAAAATAATTATATTTATGATGGTGTCCTCTCGCTCGCTGCTGGGGCCCAAAAGTTTGCCCATTTGCCCCATTAAGGGCGAACTACACACGTGCTGGGGGTTGGGGGTTTGGGTCCGGTGTCCGGACATTGGGTGCCTGGGTGCTCCCAATAAAACTTCATCAAAAGTGTTTCGATGCGATCTTTTCCGGTCCGCTTATCTTCGGGCCTAGGCTCGGTACTTCGGGGGCCACCGTTTCGATACGAATGTGGCAGAAGTAAACACACACTCACACTTATCGCTATTATTTCCGTCATTATCACATAATCTTTTTATTTATGTTTACACCATCACCAGCAGCAGCAGCAGCAGCAATAGGTAGTGAGAGCGTGACGAATGTGGCGTGTCGTCGGCTGCTGACCAGTGTAGTGTTCCTGGCTATTTATCATTGGGTTCCGAGTAGTGGCACTTAATATGGCGATTCAATTACACAACTTTCAGGCGTGTAGCAAATGGGTCACACTGGGCGCCGTTGGGGTTTGATTGCATCCCGGCCCGACGGCCGACTGCTGGTTAGTGTTGACTACTTCTGGGAAAACCAACCAACAATGTAGGTGAAAATAAACTTCAAATGGCCGATTATCTTGTCGTTTAATATAATTATATGCGAAGAAAGGACAACATTTACTAGAAATTGCCAAATCAGTTCATAAATGCCGTCAGCTCTGCTATGAAGGCTCACTAATATGCCGACCGCTTTGATATAATAGCATTACTGGGTTGTCCAAAAAGGTTGCGGTTCAATAACAGAGGACGCTTCTAATGAATGAATACTTGAATTTCTAGTTTGGAAGCAAAGGAAATTTATTAAAGAATGTTGAAAGTGTATAAGGACTCTCCGCCTTCAATTAGTACAGTAGAAAGATGGGTTGTTGATTTTAAATGTGGTCGTACAAGCGTTGAAGACAATCCACGTCAAGAATGTCCAAAATTAGAAGAAATCTTAGAAAACATACCGGATGGAATATCGTTGGTGTATGGATGTTCAGGGACACCATGCTGAATAAAGATACACTTCAAACCATAAAATTGTGTTTTTCTGATCGAGTCGCAAAACTTATTGAACAAACTGGTATTTTAGCCTGGATGACGATGGGTTCCAATACGCAGGTTCGAGGTAAATTAAAAGGATAACCGACTGGTCTTATGGTTTTCAATTTTTATGGGTCCAACCCACTAGAATTTTTAATTTTATGGTTTGAGGTCGTTTGAATTCTTCATAGCCTATCTTTATATACAATTTAAAAATTCCGCAAGATGGTTTTAAGAAAGTTGAGCAAAAGTGTCGCCCTATGTCAGAGCTTTAGTTTCCTTTGAAACCTCGTTTGTGATCGATCGCTGTGATTTCGGGGAAGCTAGTTTTGTTATTTTTGCATCCATTTTTGCAGGTATTTCAAGTCAATTAATCAATTTCAATTTTCAATCAATCAATTTTTAAAAATGGACTATTTTAAGACCGCTACAGAATCCTCCAGCGAAAAAGCTCTAACGACGCGGTGTACTTAGGACCAGAAATAAATAGTTTTACACATGTACATTTTTTTGCGATGCAATTAGTGTAGCTCTCATGAAGGAGATGCTCAGGATTAGAAGGTTGATCAAGAAACAGCGGTGTTCTAATAGACTAATATTGAGGACTATTATAGTTAAGTTATCGCAATGACAGACTCCGTTATTTGTCTCACATAATAGGATTCATCAGATAGTAAACGATTTGCGAAAAAAAACGAATCGATTATCTGAAGCCTAAACTAAAAAGTAAAAAGTCAAAGTAAAGTACAAATAACAACGGAAAAGTACTGCCTTTTTAACATTATACCATAAAATATTAGAAAAAAGAACTGTCTCGATGAAGCTTCTGCCTTTCACAATTATTCCGCTGTATTCCCGTGACTAAGCGTCGTCTGTTTCACGGCGTCCGCCCAGACATCGAACTGCTAATTTGTTTCGGAGCAACGAAGTTATATCGTTTAGCGCTCGATGATTTTCCAGCGCGGTGCCTCGCTTTGTCACGTTATCCGAGCACCGGATCGCACCTAGCTGCGATTGTTTCCAGCCGACTGACCAGCGTGCGGAGAACTCTATTAGCGCTCTCGGCCAAACATATAAGCTTCTTCAAATCCACCAAAGTTCGCTCTCCGGATCCGGCACGGTCCATTATCTGCGCGGCTTTCCCACTTTGCGCCACTTCCGGTCGGTCCGGCACCGGTTTTCAGCAAATCAACGGCCGTGCGGCGACGGTGTATGTTTTTCGGCGATGCTGTTGACGCTGTCACATGCCCGACGGGCCGGCCGAGGGGTCCGAGGTGGCGGTTAAGTAGTGACGATCGAAAAATCTCGACGATCCCCGCGAAAACCGGCTGCCGGCTTTCGAGAATCACTTTCGACCCTCAGCCTCACCGACACCCCCCACCAGGACCCATTATGCCAAAATCGCCTTCAACCGGTCGGCATTTGGCCGGTTCCGCCGGTTTCACTCTAATGCCAGTCACGTTTAAAATTAGCACAATTATGAAAATTTCAGGATCCGGCCGCCCGGTGGTGGAGTGGACGTTTTCGGTCGGTGGTCGCATCCTGGAACCGAGATTCGGTCACAACAACGGAGCCGCACACATTTCTGTTGGGTTCGCACGAGAGAGCGGCTAAATGGGGTACCATTTACTGTCGGTCGGTTGGGCGGTGGCCGGCCAGGTGGTGGCAAATTGATGAGGTCGCGTTGCCATGTTGGGTGGGCCGAGATTGGAAATGTTGCGGTTTGTTGCCGGCTGGCTACGGGCACGTGAACGGATTGTCGAAAAGTTACCAACTGTCAACCGGTTTTACGGCGAAACGTTCACGTTCAACCCGCCACGGAACATTTTATGAACTGCAAATGCAAAAGATTTTCCACCGACAGTTTCGTCGGAACGTCGTGCAGTAATGTGTGGCGCAACGGACGGGATAAAAGTAATTTGCAATGTATGTTTCGAATGCCATTTCCAGCGACGTCCCTCGAAGCGATTGGGCTTGCTCTTTGCGAACATCAGAATTCGGAGCTGACACCATTCCACACGTTTGTGTTGTTATATTATTCGGTAGTTCACTTCGCGCAGTGTTGCAGTAATCGGGTTGAGAAATTTTTACAGTTATTGGATGTTTTAAGTGATATGAAACATGGATGAACTAATGTTATGAGTTAGGAACATCGGGTGATAGTTGCCAGGCGGTGAAATATTTAGCATCCAAGAACTATGATTAGGAACGGTCTAGAACAAAGAGGCGGTGCCAAGCTATTAGTAGCTAAGTTTGTATCGGGTGATCTATCAAATGTTTAGTGATTTTAAACTACCAATTACTTGACTTTTTAAACGGTAAACTTTATTCTGGAAACTGTAAAGCTAGGGACACACGAGGCGTAAAACCTAGCGTAAAAGGAAAATATAATGCCAAATCGTTTACGCTTCGTGGGGCAGGCTTAAAATATAAAAAAGTTTGTACCGAAATATTAAACGTGTTTACATTCGTGTTTTTTGTCCGAGAAAATATAAATCGAAGAGTTAAATTGATTTGTGAATATTTTTTTCTGTTTTTTTTTATTTTGTTGCTGTACCAATAAAGAGCTTACATTATGCTCTGTTTGTTAACAAAGCTTTTTCAAACAGTGTTTGCCCTCGGTTTTACACTTGGTTTTACGTCTCCGCAGACGTGTAAACTTTTTGACATAAGCATAAACGATTTGTCAATATAAATTAATTTTAAGTTCCGTTTGATGCTTCATCAGTGGTAGTAAAAGCTTAAATAGAGCTTTGAAAATTGCCAAAAGTCTGAATATTTTATATGTGATCTAATGATCCATCGTTTGGACAACCATTGTCTTTCACGACAGCATGCTCCAACTTGTTGTTGTTGAGATGGGAGCTTTTGCTTTTTGCTGGCCTTATGCCAGCTACATTATCCAAAAACGTTAAATCGAATTTAAAAATCTGATTTGTCAGGAAAGTGCCAAAATCGTTTGCTCTTTAATGCCGGTTGTTTCTTGAACTGATCGAAATCAACTTCTGTCCGCGAGCAGACTGTCGGGCGACTTAGGGATTGCCACAGGATTTCCTACGCCTAACGCAAAATTCACGTCCGTAACGTATAGTAGGTTAGCCCTCAGATGCCAAGCCACTCCGGCCAGCTTCCAATGGCGTTGCAATAATTGTATTGTCCCGAGTTTATCAACATTCCTATTTGCTGCACTGTGGCCCGGACGCAGTTGTGGGTCGGCCGTCGGCGGCATAGCAAACCCACCGACACCGCCGATGCTATTTGTTGCATTCCACGGTGCGATGTGTGTTGTGGCATGGTCAAACACGGCTCGGGACACTTGTCGCACTCGCCAATTGTGCGCTGCTATTTGCGAAATTCCATTCTGCCGTTGCGCAAACATTACTGCAGCGGACAGTGGCTCCCCTCGGGGCCCTCGGGGAGTCCGCCACAGTTTTCGCAGTTCCAGCAGCTGTCTGCCATGTTTTGCCATTTCCGGTTTCACGTCTACTTCGTCGTGGCTCGGTGGCAATCTTTCATTTAAAGTCCTGCATATCTCGGGCACGCTAATACGGGGAAAAGTGAGCCCGCCTGTGTGTGTTTAAAGGAAGCCCTGTGGTGTGATAGTAATAACGACAGTGTTAGTGATAACAATAACAGTGGGTGTAACAATAATATGGGAAGAAATTCTTTATCCCAACACCACAGCTGGACTGGCAGAGAAAGGCGAACGAGAGTGAGTTCCTTCTACTTCCGGCTGACGATTCCCCGAAGGCCGGTTCGAAGACAATTTCAAAGCTGGCAGGGAAATGCGACGTGCAAATTAGATGTTCTACCCTTCACTTTGCAGCATGTTCGGCAGGACAAGTTAGGACCTTGTCCTTGTGGGATAGATGGGCAGAGAATCCAAATACGTTGGGAACTTTTTTGTTCTCTCTCAACCATCGCCATGCTGGCTGACGCTAACGACTCTAATGACTAAAATCACAATAAAAGTTAGTGATCGCATTACCAACTTAACGGCTTATGACTAAGTAGCCGTGTAAAGTGGTACTCAGAGGGAGCGAGGAAAAAAGGAGCAAATGGCATCGACCACAATTGTCTTGTCACGTTATCTTCGTACTGAATCGAAGACTTCGGGCCGATAGGGCTGAAATCCTAAGCAACGCGAGGTAAATATACTTCATGAAACGATCGAAATCTCTCAGAGATCCAGAGTGATCACGAACAGCTTTGTTCTTTGTGGAGTTTTAGCAATACACATTTCGTTTGATTATCTTGATTTTAACTGCGAACTCCAGAACTCGTTTCGAGTCAAAGATTATGGTAGTCGGATTTATTGGTACGCGGTGGTATTAAGCTGTCGTTTGTTGCCCTTTCTATGGAAAATAGTGACTTCACCAGATACTGCCCGTGGTGAGTTGATATCGAGCAGCAATAATACTGATTGATCCGATAACCTACTGTAGTGTATAAGGCACTAAACCGAATAAATCCAGTTCCCGTAGGACACGGTTGTCTCAGGGAAAATTGAAAACATTTCTCGAGGGGAAGATTCGCATGTGGAAGGATCGTCGAGAAGTAATTTGCGTGTAGTAGTTTCAATTTTTTTAGAGATAAGAGCAATGCTGAGCTACTCATTTTTACTACAAAGAATTATTTTGAAATATTTATTATTTTAATTTTAAAGCTGTAGTGCTCGGTTATTGGACTCGTGCCAGTTACCGTAAACAAAGTAATTAAAACAAGGCGTTTTCTATCCCACATTTCAATTGCGATAGCAAATTTAGATTAAAAGAAGCCGAGCTTCTGTTGCAATAAAGCAGACCAACTTTAACCACGATAGGCTAATGATAGGCCTTATTTACCGTCCGGCCAGCGGCATTCGCATCATTCGGGCAACAGTATTCAAAGCGGTGGCCCCCAAAATTACCTTCCCATCTCGGTGCTGTGACGAACAATGAATGGCTGGGCCAAGGTGCTATGTTTCGATTGCACGTTCGCGCTTGTGAATTTTTCATCGCAATTTTCCGGCGACGTCCGGTGTTCGCGGCAGGACACGAGATCGCGCGAGTGGGAGCGAAAATTGTGGGTGCGAAAAAGGATCCGCTTTCCGCCGGCACCACCCTCGGCGCGAAGAAATGATGGCAATTGGGCCAGAAGCGCATCTGCTGGCCGAGCATTATTTAACGGAAGGTTGCATTCATTCGCCGCTGCTTTCGCTCATTGTGGCACAACTTGAGTCTCGATCGATGCGGATGCTGAATGCTGAATGCTGCTCCTGGCTGCCGCTGTTGCTACGTTCTGTTCGACACCCGACACCGAAGCGATACGGGGAATGGCAGCAGCGCCAGCGACGCTGGCCCCACTTGGAACGCAGCATTCGCTCGCCGGTCGCCGGTCGCCGCTGCATAAACTATGCTCCGGCCGAGCACTGAACGGGGCTGCCCTCGGGCGCAAATATTCAAAGCACAAACATAATAGTGATAGAGGAATGAAGTGATAAGGATGCATATTGTCATAACAGTTTATTTCGTTGCGATAGCGAATGTCCTGAAAATTGTTCTCCCTGTCCCGGTGGCGTGTGCACGTGTGTGTGTGTCTGTGTGCAGTCCGCTTGTGGCCAGCAATGCACTAATGGAACGTGCGGAGGACCCTGGCCCGGCCAGCACCATCAGCCTTATTTATCAAGACATGGCGAGCCGAGGGTAAGGAGACAATTTTTCATCGATGGGGTGGCAAGTCCTGCGGCAAGCGGGTCGGTGCGGCGGAACTGCTCATCAGCTGCACTTTTGTTCCCCGTTCCCGCAGTCGGTGCCCACACGTGGCCGGATGCAAATGTGTGGGAGAAGTGAATGAAGTTTTCGATTTATGAAATATTTCTTGGAAATTTACTTGGAGCATATTAGAAATACCGGAGCCCTGGGCTGAGGGCACCGGGCGCCTCCCGTCCCCTCCCTCACCCGATGTGTCCCGAGCGACGTGAGCAGGATTGTCAACGAATTGGGGAAATGGCACAGGCGGGAAACGTGGGCTCTGGGGCGAAGATGGGTTTTCCGAACAACTACCAGAAACCAGGATGTCGATCGGATGCGCAGTGTGTGCGGAAAGTTTATTGTATTTTGCGCCTTCAGTCGGGTCCGGGCGGTCGGGAGCGCGGGGGCTGATGGTGGAACGTGGGACGGGACGGCAAAAGTTTCCGGGATGTACATTAAAAGGTTTTCCATCTTTTTCCGATGGCGTTCCGATAATGGCGTCAGTTGATTGGTGTTGGACGTCACTGGAGGAAGGCACCGTGGTCGGGGTGCGAGTGTGTAACTTGGCACGGGACACAGTGACATCCGGGCGTACTTTATGGCGGAACATGAAAGCAAACCAGATGCAGGTCACCCGGGTATGGGAAACTCGGCAGCGCATTTCGAAATTTCGCATTTAGATGCACAACGCTCGATGGGCACCAGCGTGGGGAAACGTAGCGATGAATGAGTGCTTCCCATTGAGGACGTTGCAGGGAACGATCTTTACCTTGGCGCCTCAGCCATGTCATCAATTTGTGTGCTTAGTACAAAGGGAGTGACACACTTACCACTTGTTTACTGAGAGAGAGGGAGAGAGAAAAGACAGAGCAACAGCAGGATAGTTTGAAATTCTTTATTCAAACATTTGTTTAGCTAAGCTTCGCGTACTTCACCGACTACAACATAATCCGGATCCAGTTCGCACCGTGCTCTCTTATTGAAACGGTGTCGGGTTACAACGAAGAAGTAGGTAGCAAAAAATCAGGACGTAAGCGTTCCGATCCAACGAATTACGCTGCAATGTTTTCGATTAATTTATTTTCCTGTTTGTCGCAATATATAACTAAAAATATAAAAAAATAATGAGCTTAAGGCTTGAACTTAAAACACTAACATTTACTAGACGTACATTTAACAAGAATCATCGGATATGGAAAGACAAAATGGACAAAATTCAACCCAAAGTTCAACGGAGTCGAACATACTAAGGCTATGTACAATTGGGGAACTAACATTTGAAACATGCAAAATCGATCCCAGTACGGCTCTACCCGTTCTTACTAATAATAAACTAATTATTATGTTTATTTGTTTATTGATTTATTGAAGCACAAAGAAGGATCCGATTTAACACATGTCACGTTAGTTACGATTGGGTATGGTCTGTTAGGTTGGGGTAGAACCGAAAAAAAGTGTTAAGGTATAAAAAAATACATAGGGTGGAAGGCGTGATAAGGCTTGTTAGTAAAGCGATACTACGATGCGATAGGCGAAAAGATTTGTAAATTTCATTGAACAAAATTCATTCAACATAGTGACAATGTTTTGGAAATTTTTGTTTTGTTTCAAATGATTAAAAATGACTCCTGATCATATGATTTTTTAAGAGTAATTGAATTATTACATGCAATAGAATATTGTAACACATTTTTTGTAAACTCCGTTGGGTATCCTTAAAGTTCTTAATGGACGATGCAAATGCGAAATGCAACAAATAATACAGTGTAACTGGTTACAGGAGAGAACTTTGTCCAAGAAATGTGTACGACTTTAACGAAATTGTGCATGAGTTGTTATGGTTGTTAATAACACTTCAGGAAATTATTTTGTTCATATTAAGAATTGGTTGGAAGTTAAAGATGTCAAAAGTAAAGTGGTTTTGTTTAACTTGACGTTCATTATTGTAATGTTTAAAATTGAATCTTAAGCAAGTAAAAAGTACATTTCAGAAAAAGACGATCATCGATGTTAGAAGGATACACCATCTTCGCCCTGGCGGCGTCGCTGTCTGCCTCGGTTCTGTCATGGTTCCGCGACATCCATGATCGGAAGGTTGCCATTCTCATGCTCATCCCCCGTGACCATGGCGAAAAGGATCGCTCGTCAATATTTACGAGTGGCCATTAACGCCGAATTTATCATTGATCATTTGCACTCCGCTGAAAGCTACTTATAGCATCGCGGCCACGCTGCCCTCTCTCTCTCTCTCTCGCTCTCGCTGTCGCAGGGCCGTGAGACACACTTGGGAGGAACAGTTTTGCGTCTCGTCTCGGATCGAACCGACCGATGGGTCCGAAGGACATCCGCGTCGGCACTCGCTGAACCACGGCACGGCGGCCGGCGAACGACGTGCTTAATGCAGTATTAGGTTTTTATTTGACATTTCTTTTATGAGGAAATTGCCAATAAATGTGTATATTTTAATAACTAATATCGTTATCATAAAACTTATATTTTACTCCAATAAAATATTTATGCCCTCGTGCCGGGCCGCTCGGCCCACAGTCGCCCGGCAGTGGACGCTTATCATGCTGCCCTCGTCCCACTCGGGGTGGTGGGTCGTGAAGATTTGGATTCGATTTTCAATAGGTCCGACACCAGGGAGCTGGGTGCGGCGCGGAGTGTTAAGCTTCCGACGGCACATTATCGTTGCCACACGCCGGTGTATGGTGATGTTGTTTCGTTTTTTCCTTCCTTTGACTTGCGCTCGTCTCGGTGGTTTCCGTGGCCGCAAGTTGCCGCGGAAGGCTACGAATTGATATGCATATGTATGGTGTGGTTGTGATAAATTCGTAACACGGCGTTCTCTCGGGTCCGCGGTCGCCCTACCGTCCGCACCGACCCCCCCCCGTATCCTTAATCGAGCGCGCTCGGGTGGTCCGCTCGGTCGGCGTTCGTCCTTGGCGTTCCCTATTTTTCGATTCCGGAGCAGATTCCTTTCTTTTCGATTCGCTTGGCCCGCATGTAGTTAACTATAAATTTCCCTCGATAATGGGTTTTCTAGATCAGCCATCGTCCGGGGGGGCCGGGGTTTCCGCCTTTGGGCCGCCATTTTGGGGAGCATGCTTCCGACCGGCGTGTGTTCTACAGTTTGGGGCCCTCCAGTGGGTCGGCGAGAACGCATAGAAAGGAGAGTGTATGCCCATGGTGCCCACGCTGTAACCGGCAAGCACCGAAAGCAGTGCCAGATGTGAAGCGGAAGTCCCTTTGAAGTATCGGAAATAATGTTCACCACCACCGGGGCTGGCTCAAATTTTTGCACCCCCGAAAAAACCGGCCGAACCGGCACAAAAGCCCTTGCCACTGACGTCATCCGGGGCACCCTCCGGGGCGATAATCTATGCCTGGGTTGGGTTGCGAGTGACGCCCGCTCTGGGCATTATCGCGGTCCAGAGTTTAATGGAGAAACACGGCCGCGCTATTTAGAATAGTTTTTCCACCTGCCGGGCGGACCGGCGGAACAATGTGCTGACGGCGACTAAGCATGGCGCAAATGGTGCGCTCCTAACCCCAACCCAGGAGAGCAATCGCAAAGTTCGCTTCGCTTCGATCCGAACGCCGACAAACTTTGATTGATTTTTGGAGTATAATTTTACGGTGCCGACGGTTTCATCTTCGCTTCGCTCCGGGTGCCCAGCGTGTCACCGTGTAGGGTTGCTAGTCCCGCTTTAAAGTACTTTGCAAAGTTCGGATACGTTCGGACGGTCGCCGTGTTCCCGGGGGCCCTGGTGGTTTCGGGACGTGAGTGTAGCGCCACTAGAAGCAGTGTGCACCCGAAACCAACATCCTAACCGATGCATCTGGCCCGGGTTGTGGGCGAAGAGTTCACACTTCCACCACCGGCATACACCGGGAAAGTTGCCTGCTTTATCTGCCGGGCCAGATAGTGTCTAAATCAGTCCAAGCGCATCGCCGACGACGGGAGGCGTCTTGGAAAAAGGAGAAACTTTTCCGATGTAGACCCCGGTGTGGAGCCAGCCAGCCAGCCAGCAGCTCAGTGTGTGAACTTTACCGTCACCCGGGATGCCGGTGGGCCATCCTTACCTGGCTAGGCCCGTGCATGGTCTACAACGCATCCGCCGGATGAGGTTGCGGTTTTGTTGTTTTTCCGCTGGGCTTTCCGAAGGTACATTAAAACCAGCATATTTCCGTCGCGTCGTCGGGTGCACCGTCCGGACGTCGGATCAACGGCTCCGATGCTGAGGTACGACGTTGCGGTTACGATATAATGATGACAATTTGAAAGTATGGATCCAAATTGAAACGCATCTAACATATCTGCTGGCTGCTGGCGCTGAGAGACCCGGTTCGTCGAAACCGGCATTCATTAGCGTCCCGGAACCGGAACGGCTCGATCGATGGCAGAACTTGGGCACCCGCATTATGCTGGGGGGGACCCACGATGGTTGACACATCACAGGACTCCAATCAGCGCGACCCGATCGATTGCGCCACGAGCCTAGCCACGAGATGGTTGCGAATCCGCGGAAGTTTCTGCTCGTTTGCGTTCAGCTTACGAAACTGCTGATGTGCGTTCGATGTCGACAACTATCTGTTTTTCTTGCCGGCAAAGTTTTGGTGGCCCCTTCCGGTGCATCGTAGATCGAGCGGCAAGTGCAGCAAGATAGGATATGTTTTACAGTGCTTTTTTTTCGGCGATATGATTCGGGATGCTCAACAGTCAACAGCACGGTGCATTCGGGTCGCGCACCAGGATTCTGTTCAACCGTTCAAGTGCCCTTTGGGTGTTCCGATCGAAGAACTAGCGCACGGAGAATCCATCATCCGTCGTTAGCGTCCAAAACTTGTCATGATGGTTTGCTGCCGTATTGGTTCACGAAAAGCAACACTTACCATCGTTTACTCCTCTCGCGATACATTTTATTATTCGAAGCTCAGAAAAACACTTTCTGAAGTCAAGTTTACAAGCCGAGACACGAGTCGAATCGTTAGTCATTCTGCGAGTATGTTGAAGAATCGGAAGCAGAATTTGTTTTCGAATGTAGTTATCAAACTTTAGAAGTAGTTTGCTGTTAAGACTATGCTTTGGTGAACAATCTTAAATCGTTATATACTTCTTGATTTGGCAACTATAATCTTGTCTGAAGGAAGACTGATAAAGATTCTAAAAATACGTCCCCATTTTCTCTTTAATAATAAGATTTATCATAATATGCAATACAGCCATGTGGAGAACCATGTGGCTCTTGCATCCATTTATGATAAGAACATTACACTGATGGAAACTGATGGTGAAATTGTCAGAATGCATCACCTCGTAAGTGCTTTATGATGGGCAAATAGATTCAATTGTTCGATCCGAAGGGTAGGTCCTCCGAGCGACTGTTTGGCGATAAGCAACTGCATAACGCAAAATTTCATCTTCTCACGCGTCACGGGTCGTGATTGAAAAGACAACACAATGTGTCACAAGAGCAAGAGAGAGAGTGAGAGAGAGAGAGTAGGCAAGTGATTGGGTGCTCCACATGCTCCACATTGAATCTGTCAATTAGTTTCGAATCGATTGCGCCGTGCACCGAGCGTGAGCCGAAGCGCATCGGGGGAAATATGGTATGAATATGAATGACACGCAGAGCCCCGTAGTGGCCACCGCCTAGCTAGCTGCTGTCGTGGCATATGTTAGATTTCGGGCTTTCGGTCGGTTGAGTTATTTTAATGATGCGGGAGTTGGGAGAGCATAATTTTTGGGGTGGCAGTCGATAATTGGCAGTGAAGCAGCCAAAATTGGCCCTGAAAAGCGCCTCGTGTGGTATCAATCAAAACACGCTTGAGGATGCATTCTAGTGACCTAGAATAAAGTGTACTCACATACTGCACGGCAAGCGAATTATGCGATCGATTTTCGTCGCGCTGATGACGAGTTGTTCCAGTGAGCAATTGGGAATGGTGTTAGAAAGTGTTGGGAAGTTGTTCGAAAATCTTTCCATCTATCTGAATGTTTTTGTACGCAATTGGAAGCCTGATTTAACATTTTTAGAAGGATTTGATTGAGGCCGAATATGCACTAGTTTCGTAAGCTTCTTTTTGAAAATAAATGAATTATATCAAGACTAATTTATAGCTTATTAATTTTTCCAATATTGCTTAAATTGCTTGGACACTTAACGCCAAGTCTTTTTTTTAGGTAGGTGCATAAGGACATTTCTGGATGCATCAAACATTCCAAATTTCTGGCGAGTCGCTATCGGTATTAGTGGCGTGACTTTGCCGTGTTAGAACAAAGTCCGTTTCCTGCGTTCCACGATCGCTTTCTGAAAATCGTCCAATTCTTGGCAGTTAATATCTTTAATTAATTTGTTATTCGGTATGCTTCTGTTAGTCTTCTGTCTGTTAGGCGTTTTGTGATAACTGACCCTAATCTGATGGAATGACACCATTTAAATCAAATTACGCCGAGACTGGCAGAGAATATGCATTTATCCACTATCCTTGACGCGGTGCATTGAAACATTCAAACGGGAGCGTGTAATGGGCTCGGAAATCACATTCCGTAAATGAGGAATTAATGATGACAAATTTATCATCACATTTGAATTTTTAATTACAACATAAGCACTCTGAGCAAGCTGCTCCGGCATGCTGCTCGGTTGGTGACTAAAACTAAAAACTGACATCCACCCCTAAACACGGCACATGTAACGGCGGAGTTTATCAGCAGCAGTAAATGTGAGTAAAACCAAGTGTAACATCGTCCCTGTCCTCTCGTCCTCTCCGATTCCATCTAGCGAACGCATGATTAATGTACAAAATTTGAAAATAGATGTTGATCGTCCTGTTAACATGACCCGCCCTTGCCTTCTCCCAAACGCACGGGGCCATGCCCTGTCGGGGGGGCGCCCCCCCCAGGATGCATTGACTCGGGCGCGGTGGTGGTGGTGGCGGCTGCGTGGGCCGGGCGGTGGTTGGTACAAGTTGGCTGGTACGCTTAAAAATGTAATGAAAACGTTGTTCTGGCCCCGGCAACGCCAGCCAGCCGATACAGTGGTTGCCGTCGGTGGAAAGATGCTGCCATAGCTAACCCATGAATTATGCAAACGAAACACTCCGACCGGAAGTGGAGGTGGGTGGGAGCGAGGGAGAGCACAGACTGGGCGGGTGGAACGGATTTTGAGCTTTAAATTGGGCTGCCACTTGCTGCCACTTTTGTCGTTTGTCGTTCGCCTTTTGGACTACGCCACCCGGGGGCGTGGGCCTGGGCCAGGACGAGGTCGTCCTCGCCCAGGCTCGTTAGCATCCACATGAATATCATCGAGCGGTGGGGCCGTTTAATCCGTTTACAGGAAAGCGAACGGCCCCGTTTCCGGGCCCCTAACGCTGGCGCCGGATTTTGGGCTGTTTGATTGTTGATTTTTAGCTTTCCATGAATGTTTGCCGGATGATTTTCCGGGCCCTTTCCCAGCGGCCTCCTGGTACGGTGCGTACGGTCCACCACACGCCAGCCAAGCGATCCCTTTTAAACAAAGCTTTATCGTCGGCTTTCCGCATGACATGTGGGGTGGGGTGGCCTGCCGCTTCCGCCGCCACCACGAGCCGCTCCGACTCGGATCGAACGCCCCGGTTGCGGGGCCGGAATTCATTGGGCGAAATTCCGGAAATTCCAATCGATCTGCCAGCGCTGGCTGGAGTGCCGGCGAACAGAAGATGTCGGTCTAGGAATGCTGTGGAAGAAAAGGGTGTTTCTTTACTCCGCCTGCCTTTATCCGAAGTGGATAGCGCCGAACCCGGGAACCCGGGCTGCAACAAGTGGAATGCGCTGGAAAACGGCTACAGGTAAATGGGAGGTTGGTAAAAGAATAAGTGGAACCACTTCTGAATGTGCGCTTCAGGCGCTGTCCTACCCGAACCCGGTCCATCCGATACTTCGACAGAGCGCTCTCGGGGCGGCTAATGTGAGCACTTTTCGGCCAATGGAACCGAATGCGTACAGTTGAGTGGTTTTGCGTGGAGGGTGTTCAATGAACGACAGAAACGTTGCACGTATGAAAGGTATGCATTTTGATGCATTCGTTTGAACACTTCATTTTTTAAACCATTCTGGATGACTGCAGAGTGGTTTGAAGGTATGTCAAGTTATCTTGAGTCAAAACTTATTATTTTGTCAAACTCCAAAGACTAATGAACTAATGAATGAACTAATTTATCAGTCCGTTTCAAAATCTAAACATAGAAGTAATATGTTAGTTATTTTTTACCATTGACTGAACCTGAACTCCAGAACGTATCAGAAACGACAATTATGTTAAAAATAAAGCCGTTACAAAACGAAGTATTTGAAATAGTGTTAAATACGGTAAAAAAAATTTTTGTAATAAATAAGTAATAAATTGAATAACCTGTAATCAAAAATAAATGGGCAGAAACCAAAACCAATATGTAGGTAGTTTAAAAAAAAAATTAAGATGTGATAGATCGTGGAACAAAATCACTTTGTGGAATTGTGGGTCGTTTTTTATACAAAACTTACTTCAAGTGAGTTAGTTATTGTTGGTGGCATTGCGTATCAACCGATTGACAAGGTTTGAGTTGCGCATGGTAGATCAAACCTCTCCGATCCCACCATCACACAGAGCTCTGTTTTACATCCATAATGGGTTCGAATCTCGAACTTTTGTCCTCGTCCTCGAACATTTTTTTAAGTTTTTCACGTTGGGTCTAACACCTCCTTTTTCAAATGTTTTTTCCACCAGGAGCTTCGACAAACATTCGATACGAAGCTGCAGCAGTTTTCTTCAAACAGAGGCAGATGTCCGCATTACATTTCAAAATTATAACATTGTATTCCGATTTTTGAACTATTAACTTAATTTATCAGATATTTGATTAAAAAAAAAGTTTTTCATTATTTTCATGTTAATGGTCTTTGGACTAAACTCTAACTATTAATAATCTAAGCCGATTATTATAATATTTTCCTTTTCATATTTTCAAACCCGTTTCAACTGATAATTGGAGAAGTTTTATATTGTCAACTATGTGCGATTGGTGGTTGCATCTTAAAACTCAACCCAAAAGGTTTGAATTTGGGAACAGTTCGACGTTAATTTTAACATGTAGTGTCAAATTTGTGTACTAAATTTAGCAGGAAATCACATTTCAAAATTTTTTCTGTAATTATTGAACGGTCGTAAAGAGTAAAGTAGGCACATTATCATTGCTGGAGCCTATTAATGCCTTTCAATTATTTATTATTGATTCTCCATGCCAGTAAGGCATGGGCCTTTTATGGTTCGACGTGTCAACGTTGTAAATCGAGCGTGGGAAAAATGTGACGGCCCACATGGAACAGCTTTTCGGCAGATTAAACGATCAGCGCCGATTGCTTGCCTCGAGCCACGGAGTATCT
Organism: Anopheles bellator; assembly: GCF_943735745.2. Classification (NCBI taxonomy): domain Eukaryota; kingdom Metazoa; phylum Arthropoda; class Insecta; order Diptera; family Culicidae; genus Anopheles; species Anopheles bellator. The sequence goes on from NC_071286.1 coordinate 35,118,926, forward strand.
CCCCTTATTAGAGGTATGTTTGGGCGCTTGAACGCCAAATTGAATCGATAACATCTTGATCATTTGCATGCTAATCGGCCGGTGATTGATGATCCGTAGTCAAACTAAACGATGCGTGCAGAGCTGCCTGCTTGTGTCGGCACACCCTGGGCCGGCTGGCCGGCCGGTAGAAATCTCGGCCGAATCGGGCGGATAGACAAACAACATATTTTATCGGGACGGAGATTTTTCATGCCATGATTTTCGACACGTTTCGGTAGGCTCCGTCCACTGCTGCCGGTCGAAGGCATTAAGGCGTTTGACACAATCAGGCCGCCCCGTCCTGGACGGCCGATCGGTCTGTCAGCTTCCAACGGCCATCGGCGCGACTGTTGGAAATGAACCATAATCAAACGACAAAGGACCAAAGGATGAAGGCAGATCGTGCGCACGTCGCTCAACCCGAGTGGGAAAACAACGGAACAATTCTTACCCATACAACCCATCACCATTATCATCTTCATCATCTGCCCCGAACCGGCAGCAATGTGGGTCTCGCGCTTCAGTGCAATCTGTCATCAGACAGATTGTGTCCCCGGCATCACCCGCCCTCGGAACCCGTAACCGCAAATCGGTTCTGCGTTGTGGCTCTATTTTTATTTTATTTGGAAGCGTGCAGGCTTGCCCCCGCAGAATTTTAAGCCGGACATCCCGGCGGTCGGCCACATTAGCATACATTTTGGGGCTGACGTTTATGATAGACAGATTCGTATTTCGTCAAACTTTGACAGCGCAGGATTGTCGACGTTTCTGACCTGAATAATATGCATGCCCTCGCCGGGGCACGGGGACGCGGTTCGCGCAACAACCCAACCCAAGGTGGTCGGCGCTCGGGACGAGGTCATCGACTGCATCGCTGAAAGGAACATCCCCAAAAAAACCCGCCCGCTTATTTGGCTTTTCGTGGCAGCTTTCCACGACCGAAGGACAAGGACCAGTGTTCGGGCGACGTAGTTTGATGCGAAATCACGATAAGTTCAGCTTCTTTGGATTTGTCAACGAGGTAAAGAAATTTAAATTGCTTTTTCTAAGATTAGAATCTTTTTTGCCACGCTGTGCGCTGTCCCTGTCTGGGGCGACATTCTTCTCGTGCTGCAAATGGTGCAAAATCTCACGGCCCCAGGATCCATATGGAGGTAGTAAATGCTTGCAACATCTGGCTGCGTATACTTTCGCCACTAGGCGGCGGTTAAATTGCTGTTGCCGGTGGCTCTAGACGTGGGCGTTTGTTATTCGTGCCAAAAGGCGCTCGTGAAAATCAAGATGCTCGCGGGACAGTCGCGAACAAGGCGACCCATCATCAGGCGATCGATCGGAGTGCTGGCCATGCTGTGCGCTATGCTACGGGAAAGGAGCAGCATAAAAGTTTTAGATTTGAATTTGTTGCGATTTTCCAATGCATTTTGGGGACATTTTAAGGGCCTTCCATTTAATGGCACTCATTTTGCGAACGAACGGATCGAGCGCGTTGTTAAGAATCAACACAAACAGGAATGCCTTTTGGCTCGTGGCTCGAGAAATGGGAATGTTGTACCAGAAAAGGGGCACAACATCAACCACATTGCCCGTCAGCAGGGCATCGGTTCACAATGCATTTGCCCACTTATTGCTTTTCATCAGCATCGGTACAACATCAAGGTTGGACCTCTACAGTGCAGGGTCATAAATGTGAAACAATATTTTCCTTCACTCTTTAATGTCCAAATTGTATACCTGTCTACATTCAGTTTCTTCGCTACAGTGAGTGAGCTGGTCGAGATCTTCACCGAATGAACTTAGTGTTATACACATTGTAGCATTTCTTCGGAGCCACAGCGCCCAGCATCTCTCGTATGAGCTACGGTTCGACCGTTTTGTGAAGAAAATTGAATTTGAGCAGCTTTTTGTTGCGTTCCATCGCGGCGCGCTGCATTCAAACGCTTTGACATTTGATTCGAGTGTTGAATTACTTCGATTGAGCTCCCTTTTGCCGTCGTCTACCCCGATCTCTCGTTGGTTACATCATGAAGAGAGTGTGTTCAACAGAAAACGGGGTGTTTCTTGTCGGTGTTGCTCGAACCCTTTCAAGCGAGCCACCATTCACCGAGCTTCGGAGGCTATGGTGTTGCACTTTTCCACTACCGGCGGGCACCCGAGTATGGCTACAAATTGCAACTCGGAACGGTGCACCCGAAGTGCACGTCTTTTGCGAAGGTAATCGTGGACACGTGAGTAAGGAGCTTTCAGCTGCGAACCATCTATTGAAGAAATTTCGATAGAGGTAGCGAAGGTAAATACTAGCTTATAAAAGTCATGAAAGGATTTATTGAAAGTAAATATTTGCTGCCACGATTTCGCTCCTTCGCTTCCGTCGTTACATCGGCCCGGGGGCGGCCGGGAGTTGCAATATTGATTTGACTTGAAAAAACATCAAACGCCAAGTTTGTGCGCAAGAAACGCTTGCAGCAGCATCGGCAGTAGCAGATCAAAGAGTGAGAGCAAGAGTTCCGCCAAACATATTTATACCGATCGTCGAGCTCGCATCGTTTATGCGAAATGTGTTTTAAAATAAATCTTCCCGAAGGATTTGAGTTTACCGATTTTTAAATGGCACTACCGAAGGCGATCTTAGCCCGTGTATTGCTTTGGTGGGCTCAAACGTTGCTCAAACGTTTGCGACTCTTGTCAATCCGAGTTCTTACCGTTCCGGACCACGGGGTTGCTCAATAATTTTTACGGTACAATAATAAAGGCCCTTGCTAGTAGTATAAATTTGGTGAAGTTTCATTTGAATCGGACACTTCATTCTTTGTTTACAAGCGATTAAGTATCGACGCGTCACAGTATTTATTTTACAATGGAAAAAGTAAAATATCGTGCAGTAATTGAATTTTTATTTTTGGAAGGTTTAAAAGCAAAGGAAATTTATGAACGATTGTTGAAAGTGTATAAGGATTCTTCGCCTTCAATAAGTAGATTAAAAGGGGTTTCTGAATTTAAACGTTGTCGTACGTGCCTTGAAGACGACATATCTAAATACAATTTTCTCGACAACATTTAGAGAGTTGTTTCAAGGACGTAGGGGATTTTGTGCATTGAATCATTACTATGGATTAGACTTGGGACTTGGGTTTTAGACTTAGCCCCGCTGATAGAGTAGTCGGTAACGCTCTTCGCTGTCAGCGCAGCTGACCACGGTTCGAATCCCGGGATCGGTTGTCACTCAACCGGCCATGGTTTCGATTCCCGATACCGGCGCTAACAGAGGGGGTTGGCGCGGGACCAACAATCCCGCCCGTAAAAAAACGAACTGTTACAGATAGCACCAGGGATAATTGACATTAACAATTGTCTCTGGTGCAGGCCAAGACCGCACAGCAGTTGTAGTGCCAAAGAAGAAGAAGAAGAAGAAGACTTGGGTCTATCACCTTCATCCTGAATCAAAACAAGAGACTAAAGAATGGTTTGCATCTGGTTCTTTGGCTTCGAAACGAGTTCGTGTCCAGAAATCGTCCTAGAAGGTGTTAGCATCACTTTTTGGGATCCGAAGGGATTTGTTTTTGTGGATTTCTTGCAAACTGATAAAACAATAATCTATTCAACAAATTTGCTCCTAAAGAATTCCATCTGTTTCTAGACCTAAAACATTCATGCGTGGAAAGCGTTTTCATCAAGTTATAAGGTCATAACGGCCGTGGAAGCGTATTTTGTAGCCCTTCTAGATTTTCCCTGTAAGAATGGAATTATTAAATTTGAGTCTCGTAGGAACAAGTATACTGATGTTCAGGGAGGCTATACTGAATAACATAGTGTATTTAAACCCAAAAAATTGTGTTTTTCTTATCAATCCCCGAAGCTTATTGAACAGCCTGGTACTTAAAATCTAAAATTAATTGGACGTTACGGCTAACCGTGTAACGGTATATTGTTTATAACATTTCTGTTTGTTTAGTTAACAGCGGTGGCGTCGTGTTTGGCTACACAATTCCTGAACCCGGTCATATGGTAAGTATCTTCGAAGGTATTTCCAAACCGACCCGATGGCTAGCTAGCGGATGTAACGCATGATTGCTTTCTGCAAGAAAAAAGGATACGCTGACCTCTGGACCAAGTTAAAAAGTCGATTACATCGGCCAGGATCACGTAAAAGATTTCACTAGGGCGATCGGTAATCGGTATTTCTTCGACGCTCGGTAGACTTCTCGGCAGGCAAAGAAAAAGGACCCGCCGCAGGACACGCCATTAGGAAAAATGACCATTATTTGCTCGCTCCGTCACGTCAGGCTCCCTGTAAACAGCGGGGCGCGCGCTCTCGCAAGGATAAAGTTTGTTCTAATTTGCATTGTTCGGAAAAAGGTGATTCTTTCTGGTTGAACAATTTTCTTTGCGGTCAACCCGTGGTGCCCTACGACGGCAAATCGACTGACGACAAATCCGAAGACACTTGTTCGTCCTGCCGCTCCACGTAACGGCACGCGGTTGCCGTTGGTGGAATGTAAAATGCTCTTTTAAGCGGGTTTACAACAATCTGCGCCCGCGGTCGAAAGCGAACGGGATCGCAGGACGAACCGGTAAGTGGTCGGTACCGCCAGAGGTGGCAGAGCCGCTATTTCTTTGACTGCCCGACCGATCCGAATGGTGCCCGTGGCTAGTTTACGGGCGAAGTATGCAAATCGGCTTGAGATATACCGGGGGCGAGGCTGGGCGCCTCCGATAGGTGGCCGTCAGCATCGATTGATTAACATCGGCTTGTAGGTGGCCGCATCGAGTGGCCCTTGGCACAATGGGTTCGGGGCGCATAAAAAGCGAAACGAATCGAACGCAAAGCGAAAAGGTAATACTCAATCCGTTTTATGGAAATGCGATTGGGGCGAACTTTTGCCAGCGATTTTATGGCCCTTTCGTCCACCGCTCGCTGCGGGCTGCAATCAAAAGTGCAAATGCAGATTTCCACGCGCCCGGAATTGGGGTCGTAACCGGTGCGGCCCAGGGCGGAGTGCCGCAGGGACACAGCGCCAATTGGCTCGCCGGTGTCGAATAAGAAATTGGCTTTCGGAGCGGAGATTTTGGTTATTTTTTGACCAAAGTACATGTTGTTCGATGATAATAAAATTACGAAGCAATTCAATCTCGGTCCGCCCCGAAAAAGGATGCACTCGGCTCTGCTGCCACCATAAAGGATTGTGGGTTTTTTTTTGCCCCGATTCTCGGACCGAATGGCGCACCGAAAATGATCGAGTGCAGGCGGGTCCATAAACATAAACTCGTCAGCTCATGGATATTGAATATCGCGAAATTCCAGCACCATCCTCGGCGAGGAGCGCGCGAGTCGAGTTTGTAAATTATTTCGGCACCGCTGCACTTCGCAGGCTCGCGGTTTTTAAGCTCACTTGGCCGACGCACGCGACCCTGTCCGCGGTGGTATCCAATTTTGGGCTTAACCTGGCCGCGGTACGATAAGAGCACACGGACCCTGCTGACGAGCGATCAGTCTGCCTGGCGCTGGCCTGGCACCATTTTTAGCGCACTCCACATGCATGTTTACTCTTTAACTCTCAGTGGCCGGAAAGGACGACGACGCCAATGGAAGCTTTGAGCAACCCCCCAATTTACCACAACGCGCTTCACCCTCTAACCTAACTTTAGGTTCGTCCGGTTAGGGCGGCAGATTTGCTTTGATCACTGGAGCGATTTGGCTCAAAATTTGGCCCACTTTCAGGCCCAAGCCGGATCGTCCCCTGAATGCTGCGATTGCCGGTGGGTGGGTCGGCCGGGATCCGGTGGTTGCACTGGCAAATGCACTGAAGTTTGCTTATCGCCACCGATGCACTCGAACGGGCACTCGAACGCCGTCGCGCGTTACTGATGCGCTGCACTTGCTTGCTGCCGTCGCACGTATCGATGGTCTCCGTGTTTCCGTTGAAACCGGAACCGCCGAAGTCAGGGGGCCGCCGGATGTGCCGAAGGGTGACACTGGCACCAACGGCAAAACGATAACTGTAGCTTTCTGCACTGTTTGCACTGTGGCGAAACTTCAAGTGGCAGCCGCGTAATCTTGGGGCCAAATCAAACGAATCCAATTCCAATTTGGGGCATGGTAAATAGAACGAAATGATTGTATTTTATTTTCATCGTCTTAGTGAACGGATTAGTGAACGAGAGGAACACAGCTTATTGGATTTCTCGTTCTTAGGAAAGAAATCGACACATACAGAACAATTTCAATTTATGGTTTAAAGATGTTGGGCCATTGTGTTTCTAGATAAATTGTGTAACGGAAGGCAATAACAAACTAAAAGTAGTTTCAATTTCGCAAAATTTTTAATTATTTATATGTACGTAGTTGATCTTATTTGGTAAGTTTTCCTTTTTGATCCTGACTTCCTGTAAATTATTTCTTTGAATTTCATCATTTTTTTTGTTTTATGATAGATTCCAGTTAGCAATGCATTCGAATAGTTAAAAATACAAATATTAAAGAATATCAGTTTTCGTTATTCGTGCATCAGCATTAGGCAATCAAGACGGTTCTAACTGGACGAATAGTTGCTGAGAAATAGGTATTGGCTATGCATTTCCATGCCAAGGGGAAAACACACCGCTCCTTTAGGGATATTCGAAGATACATTGGATACGGACCCTCAACTACTGGCACTGGTGAACGCCGTAGCTTAAACAACGTGACTGACCCAACGCGAATCGGCTTGCTCAATGCGCCGAACCGTCCAAGCCCTGTCAGCGCATCCAATTATGAAATAATGTAAGCATTCGAATGTATAATTCAGCGGAACGATTACCGAACTAATGGCAGAAATGGCGCCTCCGCGAGCCGGCGTTTCAGGGCCGCGTTATTTCGCGTTCGCCGGTTCCTGGCGGCCGAAGCAAAAGAACATTCCCAGGTGGATGATGCGAACCATCAAAACGATAAACTTTGGGCTCCCTCAGATGGGCTGCGGAGCGAAAGTTTTCCTACGCAGAGCACTTCATCATGAGGCTTTGTTGCGACCGAGGGTGTGGAGTTCTGGTGCTTCATGTTGTGCCAGGCCTGCCAGGCTGGTCCTGTGGTCGATCGGGCCCCATATGGTCCCGGGAACCACACGCACACTTGCACACGAGCCTACGGCCGTGCGGGAGAAAGAAAAAGGCGGAAACGAAACTCGCAAAGCACTTGGATCATATTTTATGGCCCACGTCAGCCCCGATGACGATGGACCGGGTGTGGGTCCTCGGTTTGGCCTCTTGCCACGCAGGCGGTCCAGGAGCGCCGGGACCCCCGGAAGACGCACAGAAAAATGATGATTATCATCTTTCATCACTTTCCCGCGGGGCCCGGAAAGCGTGGGTCGCAGCAAGGCCCGGGACGATTCCCCGGGCCGGACCTATGCTGCGGGAGCTTCGGTTATGCTTCGACGAGGGTGCGCCCACCCACTGGGCCAGGTCCATGATTTTTGACATATTGCTTACTGGAGCTTGTAGATAAATGGCACAAGATTTGGCTCGAGTGTGCCATAAATAGTCATTTCAACTAACTCTTTTCGGCTAGCCGTGTGCCTGTGAGTCGCAAAACGAGAACAAAGCGAATATAAAGTCCTAAGATGCTTCGTAGGGAGCTGAAGGCGAATGCTTGTCGGATTCATTTGCCTCGACGTTTCGATCGAGTTTTCGAGCGACATGGTAGTTTGTTGAATAAACTGACCACTTAGCACTTAGTGAGCTCCGTCGTCTCCGTCGTTGCCTGAGTTTCAGATTCTTGAGTTCGAGGTTCAACGTCATTAAAGTTGATGTAATTGATGGAGTACTCAACCAGTATCCAGCACGGCTCAGAGGGATGTTGCAACTGTTTGTCTTAAGTTCAAATACGGTTCTATTGAGGGATGATAATGATCCTCTGTACTTGAGACAGCGATCCAGATAACTTTTTCCTAGATGCTTTCGAGGATCTTCGGGTTACGGCGCACATCTTCTGTATCTTTCATTCTTTTTCCATGGCTTCCGTTTTGGGATATCATGAATCTTTCGTTGGCACAAAACGGACAGTTCCGGTAGCCCCCGGCGAAGCCGTTTCGATGTCGTTCCGCTTTTCTTCCCGGGGGGGCACGGAGTGTAATGATTAATATTGGTCGCTTGACCACGCTTTCTTGGGGTGCCCCAACCCACAGGCCGGCACTGTTGAACGCGCCCAATTTGTGAGGCCATCTGAATTACATCCCTTCCTAGCGGCACTTTTCGTGACGTTGTTTCCCGACGACATAAGCGGACCCATAAGCGAGGCCAACTTGGCTATAAATTGCAGATTATACGGCGAATCGGATTGAAATCCACTCAAGCGCAGCTGTGGATTTGTTGCGCATGGCTGGGTTTAGCCGGGAAAATGTAGCGGAGCCGGAATTTTCCGATAGCCGATGCCACTTGCCCGGGGTATTTGTTGAACGCTCTGTTTTCGGGCGTGGAAATTTCGAAACAATGTACAAAAAAAAAACAAAGCAAAAGATCACTTCCGATGTCACCCTGCGCCATAAACTATTTGACGAAGGCCGCCGGCCGGGGTTGTACTCGTTGAGCGGAAAAGTCATAAAGAAAATCGTTCAAAATCTTCGGCTTCCGGGAGAGAGATGACAGATAAAACCTGACCACCGCCCAGCGATGGTAATGGTGTCTCGAACCGGAACCGGGCATTATGTGCAAATATTTATGCTGACCGATTGTGACCTTTGCCATAAATAAGAATGTTACCTTGTTCCGGGCCCGTGGAGAAGACATTCTTTTCCTGTTTCGAATAGCTTATCCGTGATAAAAAATGGCAGAAAAAAAACGTTCGTTCTGTGGAACTCCAGGAAGTAATCATGATCATAGCCCATAAATATTACTATTTACATCGCCGTTTGTAAACACGTGTTAACCGAAAGGTGCAACAGTGACCCACTAATACCGGGGCATGGAAAAGGGCAGGAAAATAATGTGTTGTTCTTTGGAAGGACTGGACCAACATTGTCTTTTGTGGGTCAGGCTTGGTAGCCGTATGAAAATCATTGTCGAATGAACTTAAATAATAGAAAATATTAAAGAGAAAAAAACAATAACAGTGTTTGTAATAGAAAATATTAAAGAGAAAAGAACAATAACAGTGTTTGCCTTCAACTATAGCTTTGAGAAATGCTCAGAAATGGTCTTTTATTTTAAAGTAACTAACAGTAGCTAGTGCAAGCGTAGCTTCGCTGCTTACAATATTTGTTTGTTGAATTTTGGTTGGCCTAGAAGAAACAATAATTTTCTAGGTTTAATCTACATACTTGTAATGATTGTCCGTAGGGTTTGTGTATTGTCATCGTGACGACGAATGGTACGGAAAACAACACACGTTTAAATTCAAAGAACATATCCGTCGCTAATGTGGGGATTTGTTGTAGTAGTGCATCTTGTCCCTTATATTTTCCATTCGACATTGTGACTTCGATGGTGTTGTTCATCAACCTTGTTCTGGCAAGCCAAGTATCGTTACAAAGTTTTGGTAGATTGTTATTTAAAAAAAGAAAAATCATCGCTCCATCCTTCAACTGCAGAATATGTAGATTCACTCCCTCAAGCGTAATCAAATCAAGGTAAATCAAGCGAGGTAAGTAATCCTGTTGGATAATTTACTGCTCGATCCTGATTTACTACAGAATCGATAGACATGAAAGTCATACCTTCTCATAGGTATTTCATGTGGAATGCTGCATTTGATAGCATTTTTGCCATTATTTTTGTTGATACATCTTTAGGCATCGAACTGTTCCTGTCGAAATAGAAATTGTTCCGTGAATTGTGTGGTTTTCGCATATTTACTAAAATTCTTAGTAAACTTGGCACGTTTCTGTGTGAAACTTGAAAAAATATCCTGATTATCCTGATTACAGTATTGTACTTTTCTCAGTGTCTTCGTACTGTTTGTCCGATTGATTCGAAAATGGTGGTTGTGATGCCGAAATTACATAGACCTGCTTCAAAAATTACGCTCCATCAGTGCAAAAGTAAAGTTTGCGACGAAACGATAACAATCGAGAAAACATCACGCAGCGAGCGCCATTTCAGATCACACCGGGTCGTAAGGAACCAAGCGGCAAAAAGTGTGCAACTAAATTAACTTTTCCGCGTGGTCCCTGGTTTTTTGCCGTTCCCGTTTTTCCCGCTCGTTCTCGCATGTTTCATTTCCATTTGCGCCGATCCGTGCTGCCCTGCGGAATGCTGCCGCCCGTAGCCATAGACTTTTCTTAAACGCGCGTTCACAATTTAACACCTCCGGCTCCGGCTCCGGCTCCAGCTCCGGCAGGCAGGCAGTTCATAACGTCTTCTGGTTCGCTTTTGAAAAATAGTTTCTGTCTTGTGCGGCCGCCATCGCCCGCGAACACTTGCGGGCACTTTGTTGCGGAAATACGAGCACAATCGCGTGAACGCAATGCGCCAGGAACCGAGCACCGGAAGTTGCCGGTGCAGGAGTGGCTAAAGTGCTGCCGGGAAGGGAAGACGAAGAAGAAGGTTCTCGATCGCTCGACGGTTGGTCGGTCGGTGGGTTGCGGCAGGCTTTCGGTGGGAAACCGCGAACACACACTATCATGGCCATTACCATCACCATCGTCGCCGTATAGTTTGTCGTTGGCTTTGCCTGGTTGCCGGCGGCCTGTTGAAATATGCTTTTTTCTGCTTCGCTCGCTCGCTCGCTATCTCTCTCTCTCTCTTTCGGTCGCTCTTTATAGATATATCACCAGCATCGGAACTGGAAGATGGTTGCGACACGTGCGCAGGACAGGCAAATGGCGGATAACCGGCGCGACGGGCTACAATGAAACACTTTTTAATAATTTTTGCTCAACTCGGTACGCGCGAAAGCTCTTAGGGCGCCACGGCAAGATGTTGTGCCTACGGTTCTGCCACCATTAGGGCCACTCACCAGCATCACCTGCAGCACCAGTGCACTGACTGCCCGGTGCAGGCGGATTCGCGAAGCACATAAAATAACGCCTCGCCTGCGCTTTTAATGGGTCTCGGTGACATCCCTGGGGTTGGTTCACTTTTTGGGCCGAACGGCCCATCTTCTATCCGTCGGCCCGGGGCCGAAAGTGCATTTGGTGCCGCCGAGCACAGGACCACCACGCTGGGTCACGCAGGGACACCTTCGCGAAGATGCAGCTGCCTCTTTGGGCAGCAGCGACAGGCCGGCTGGCCACCATTGTCGGGTAATAAAAGTCTTAATTAAAAAAATTACATTTATTCCCCGGCTTCGCAATAAATTACTTCATTTTAATGCACGTAGCAATGTTGCAGTGCTTTGGGGGCAGTTGTTGTTTAAAGTCGGTCGCGGACGATGGTCGCGAAACCTTATCGTGACCGGCATCTGAAGCCATTTACGGTTGTGAAGAGGCGCATTTTTTCTTCCGCCCTGCTCCAGTGTATGCGTAATGACCGAACGTCGGACGGACACGCTCCACACAGTGCCGTCGTCCACGCGGAAGTTAATGAATAACCAGCACGGCACGGTAGAGCTTCCGGAGGGCTCCGGCTCGTCGGGCACAACAAGGAGGTTGCATTCCCAGTGTTCGGTTCGTTTTTTTTTACGGATGCCCCGAACCCGTGCTGCGGTGTTAATATTTGCGAAAATTGTGCGATCTCGCTTCTTAATTTTCAGCCTCATTAAAATCTGCTTTTCCTAATTTTGCTCTTCCGGCGGCGCTTGGGCCGTGGGCCGCGCGCAAGGAATGCGGGAAACCATCTTGTCCGTCGATGGGCATACCGAAGACAAAGACACGAAGATGGGTTGGGAGAAGTTAATTTTCGAAGCGAAGCGTTCGTTAGATGGGGAAACAAAGCAACAAAAAAAGGTGCATGGAATAAACAAAATTGGCTGATTACTCGGCGAAAAATGGAGGTCCCTTGCGGGCTATAAATCGGTGTCAGGGTTTGATAAGACTTAAGGAAGTGTCCTTTTACACTCTCTGTCTGTGTGTAATCCGTGTTTCATTTACAGTAAGGTTGTGTTTATGTTCTCTTCGCTCTCTCTCTCTCTGTGTCTCTCTTTTTTTCAACGGATGCTTAGGGTTGGTTCTTTCGTTGGAACTTGCCAGCCTTCGATAAATTCTCCACAACCTCTTGGTCCCTTTCGGACCTTCCATCTTGGGAAGAAAGCCTTACCTCTTGTTGCACCATTCGTGATGACGTGAGGATTTATCTGGCTTTATCCGACGTAACGCTTCAATCTTTCGTTAGAGAATCGTTAGCGAAGTCACTTGACGGCTAGTCCGTTTAGATTTAAACTTATCTAAATGCCTTTTCTTTAGTCTGGAACCACGCCGTCTCGTTTTGACTATTTTGTAAATATTTCGTCATTTTTTCTGTTTTCTTCAAAGCACCGTTACGAAAACACGTTCCCATTGCAAGGTTTGCGAACCGTGGAAATCGTTTTTAACGAAAAATTTCTTGTTTGCTGCTCATTCAAAAACATTCTTAGAAAACTCAAAAATCGGCAACATGCTCAGAAATAGATGTACTTAAAACGATTTAACTTTCCCAAGTGATGATTGATGATGGCGACAGTTGAGCAATGACACAAAAAATAAAAATGCCAGAATTGCTGGTCCTAGAAACGCTACATGGCGATCATTCACGCGATCAACGTTTTATCTTCATCTTTTCCATCTCGATCAAGGGGATATCTAAAAAAACACTTCCGTTCGTTTTTCAATTTTTTTTGACTGTGCACATTTCACATATTTAAAAGCACATACGTTATAAAGTATATTTTAATCCATCAAGTCCATCCAATCCATCCAGTATCTTGGTCCATTGACTGGTCTAACTGAACTCACTAGAAAAGCAAATGATGGTATTACTTTTATTCAAATATCTATTGATGACGATCAATATTGGCTTGGATATCGCATCAATGTATAGTATATTCTTTCAGGAAGACCAAACACTTTTACTAGCAATTGCATTGTAATCGATTGGGTACTAATATGAGTTGTTCAAAATCAATCTGCTTGTTCGTTGATAACTGATAGCGGCAGTTGCAGTGAAACACCGGCGTCAAACTCCATGGAACAACTTTTGCGAAATGTTATTGAAAATGAACTAAACTATTGCAATAAACTATAATTGTTGTCGTAATTGTTTTTATATTTATTTCAACAACATTTGTTTGGTAACAGTTCCTTCCCTTACCAATTTATTCAATTTCTCATTAAACTAAATTTTAAAATTAAGCCTAATGGAGAGAAGATGCATTTTATTAAACATTCGTTGGTGTTTATTTGTATTTGTTACTTACTTAATTTAAAAACGCAATTATGTAATCATTGTTTCTTTGTACCGTTTCGCAGTTTATAAGAATAGCAAACAAAAAATCTACTCTCGCACTGAACTGGTCTTCGTCGATAGTCGGTCAGTCATTAACCAATTTCTTACGAGCACATCCAGTGTCCCATTTACGTATCCAGCTCCCGATAATGACTCCGATCAGTTCCGTTAACCCACACATCTTCCTGCGTCTTCTTACCCGCCGCATTAAGGTATCCAACGCCCGGGCTTCCGGTTCCGGTGGCGGGGAGAAAAGATTTGTTCAACCATTCCCTGCCCTGCGACGTCCGGCTAGAACCATTCTTAATGGCAAGAGATATGAGAAATCATGAGGCTAAAAGTGTGTGCCAAGTTTGCCAAGTAAACTTTTCCCTCCGAACCGTTGATTTAATTTGTGGCCGGTTCCCGGAGCGAAAGGATCAAGATTGAACAGAAACAAACCAGAAATCCCGTTACATGACACCTCGCTACTCGCCGGCCACCGGCCACCGTCCGTTTCGGTATCATCCGTGCGCCGGGGCCGGGTAGTTTGAGCCACTTTCTTCGAGAAACGAGGTAACCGAAGCCCCATCAGCGTTTGTCACTGGGAACAAATGGCTCGCCCGCTCGGACAGGGGCGCGGGTCGAGCCGTAGATGAGTTTGCCGTGGAGATGAAGAAAGATTTTAGTCACCAGCTATTATCGTTATCTAAACTACCGAAGCATGACCGGTTTAATTTCCTTTCCCAGCCGGAATCCAGTGGCCAGCGCTTCGGCTCCCGGTCGGTCTGCAGGACTCTCGTGCGGCAGGCGGACGTGCAGGGGTAGGCAGGGATAAAAGTCCCATTTAGCTGCATCCTGGATCGACGTTGGCAGCAAACTTACTGTCGTCCGGCGACTTTGCCCGGACGGACGAGTTGCGCAGCCCGGAGCACCGGAGCGTCGGAGCGTCTTGTTGATGTAGACGGATGGCTTCCGATCGATCTGCTTACTACCGTGGACGACGGCTGCAGGCGAATGGCGGCGGCGGTGGCGAAGAAGCTACAAATGCAATCAACAAATGACTTCTGTTCGCTGTAGCGAAGTTATCTTTCCTCTTCCAGTCATTAGCTGGCCGGATTCTGGGGAAACCGGGCGACCGGCGACTCGATGGTGCTCAACTTAATTTACCGAGCATACGGACGCCCGAAGTACACACTCCTCCCAACACTGTCACTGGGTCCGGGTGTCACGTACCGCGCTGATCAAATCTTTCCACCGGCACCGGGAGCGTGGCGTAACGCAAGGATGTGTGCGCCCGCCTTGCGCTAGATAGATCGCGGTTGCGAAATCCGCACACGTCGCCCACACGGGGATAAATGATTTTGAGACCCTGCCCGATGTAGCCATTTTGTTGTGTTGCTTCTGCTTCTTTTTTGCCCCTTCTTCCCGTTACTTCCTGGGTTATCCATTTGGCCAAACCTTGCCCGGCTCCGGGCCAATCCCTTATTCTTTAGACAATCGACTGTCCTAATGATGCCAAAGGAAGCGGTGATGGTCAGCGATGCGGTCCTTTGTTTGCATGTGGCCAGCCCCTTTGGCCGGCCGGGGTCTCGAGTGAAGGTGAAGGTGCCTGCCTGTCAGCGCTATGATGTGATTTATGTTGTCCATAAGCTGTCGGGCATGAGAAATGAACGTCCAGCGCCTAGTCGAACGCGAACGTCGCCCTGTCAGGCGACCGCAGGGAGTTCCTTTGCGTCCTTTGGGGATCCGTGCGTGTTAGTGTATGTGTAAATTAATTCGTGAGACAACACACTCGCGATTGCGATTGATGACCGTTTTCTGATTTAACAAATTAACGACGCCAGCGACCGAAACGTTCCGATAACGTTTGAAGATAGCGTTTGATATTGTAATTATAAATCAATACTAAGTGGAAATTAATGGCTTTATTTATCAACGTCAGTGGATCGTTATCGCACACGCATTGCGCTCCGGCGACACCGCAACGATCGCTGATTAGAATGGGTTGTTGGACCGCCAGTCTGGCTGGCTGATTGAACCGATTTTACGTCACCGCCGTAAATTCGCTCCAGCGGCGGTTTGCATTAAAACGAATGACTCTCATCGATGCCTGTCATTAATTTTGCGATTCTTCGTTTTATTTTTGGCGACTTCGCACTAAAAACCCTTTCCGACGCTTCACTTCCGGTGAAAAGCTTCCGCGACAGGATGCGACCAAATTGGGAGCAACGATGTGTGGAGCTTTAAAAGCGCGCCGAGCGCTGGATGATGGGAACGGAATAAAATAAATCATCACCGTCGTTCGCGGAGCATATGCGCTGCAGCATAACAACAATGCAAGATGACGGGAAATTTGCTCGCTTTGCGCTCGCTTATCACGCTCATCCCACATTACGCCGTAAGTAGTCAAGCACTCGCGGAGCGAGCGGAGAAAATGAGCGCAGGTCCCTGTGCCGCAGGTCCCTGCGCCGCAGGTCCCTGTGCGCCTCCCGCGTGGGGGCCGTGCGATTTTTCACATGTGAGATATTTAATCAGACGGCAAGCAATGGATGTGTGTGAGGGTGGAAGATAAATGCATCGTCTCCGGATGGCAAACACTCGCATCCTACACCTGCGCACAATAGGAAACACTCTGGCACTCTGGCTCCGGCACTCTCTTCTGCTGAATGGGCAAACAATCAACTAGCAAACGGCACATGGTCCGTCGTACGAGCCCCGGGTGTAGGCTGCACCAGGGAAAACGGGAGCCTGACGGGTGTTATGGCCACGGTCTCTATAATTCATGTGTGCGAGTACGACGAAAAACTGACACCAACAACGGTGACAACGGTGGCGTCGTCGCTCTGCCATCAGCTTCATTGTGCATCTGTGTCTATTGCCGCCGACAGCGGCAAGGAACCGCCACGCGGCCTGGCCGAGTAGACGTCAGCCAGACGCTGAACGTGAGAACCGCGGACTATCAACTGCACCATCATCATCATCATCGCGCCGCATCATTGCCGGCGGAAACCCGTTGGCGGGGTTTGAATCGTGCCCATGTGGCTGTTGTTTCGGAGGGTGCACGGCCACGAGAAATAACAATCTTGCACGGACATCCTGGCGCCTGTGGTGCGAAATTTAGAGTAAAAACTCTCAACTACCAGCATCCGGAAAGGTTGTTCTTGTTAGTGGCCCTGCCATGGAAATCGATCGTTGCAGACCATTGATATTAGGTTAACTTAAAGCAGCACGAGGGTCGGTAGATTTTTTTTTCTGTTTGACGAGAAGGGACTTGAAAGACTGCGCTTCAAAGCTGTACCATACGGCATCTTATCGCAGTTCTTGGCGCCTGCACCTTCACCGGAGTTGACAGTGATGGGGAGAGATGAATAGTGTGTTGTCAGTCGGAATGATTTGGAGCTTCTCGTCGACGGTCGTCAGGTTGAGATGAAAATTCACATGTGTCACGGCATGCTCCGCGGGCTGTGGCAAGAAAGTGAAGCAATTAGTGTCCTGTTAGAGTTCGGACCGGCGGAATTCGGTCACGCCATCGCAGTGACAGAAACGGTCGAAACTTATTTGATGGCTGCATCTGCAGACTCGGTGTCGGTGCGTTTTTCTGTTCCCTGGGGGATTCTAACCTTCGAACTTCGACATGGATTTTCTTTTGTTAGTTAAGGAGTTGTGACATGATGTACTAAGGTGTTCAAAAAGTTCGGAGCACCGAGTTTGTGGCTACGTTCCGAACAGAGGGCGCTACTACGAGCCTTTTTTTTGTTACGTTGGTACAGTCTTCATGTGGACGTATAAGAAGTTTCATTTCAATCGATTCTGTTAATCGATTCACTTAATTCTGTTTTTTACAATCCATTTAGTAGCGACGTGACATAGTATTTTTTTAAATGTACAATTTAAAGTATCGTGCAGTGATTGAATTTTCCTTTTTTGATGTTTTAAAAGCAAAGGAAATTTATGAACTAATATTTAAAGTGTATAAGGACTTTTCGCCTTTAATTAGGGGGTTTAAAGGGGGTTTTCTAAACGTGGTCGTACTAGCCTTCAAGACGATCCATGTCAAAAACGTCAAAAAACCGATACAACACCTGAAATCGTAGAAAAAATACAGGATATCGTAGAGGCTCCGACTTATTCAACACATCAGTAAATGCCAAACGATTAATATCGCTCAACCATTTCCATTTTTTAAATTCCTTACTGGCTATTGATACATTTTTTTGTTGAAAGCAAAAGTTTCAGTGCAGACACGACACAAATTAAGTTTGAATTAGTATTTTACGCTAGTTCGATTCGTCGGTGATGAAGAACAGCTTACCGCTCTATTTGCGACGATTGTTTGTTACTTGTAATCAATGGCTTCAATAGCTTACCTGTTTTTAATTTTTATTTTTGTAGCAGATGCGTTGGTTTTTTATGTTGTCATTTAATGCCACCGAATAACCGTGATCGAATGCCTGGAACATGTTGCAAGTTTTATTTAGCTGGCGGCATGACCCTACGCTCTAACAATCGCATCAGTTAAGCCGAGCACTTTAACATCTGTTTTCGATTAAAATTCCGGCACCCAACGGCAAATTGTTGTGAACATGGTCCAGCATGTCAGTGTATTCAGGTAGATTAGCCAATGGGTACATGAAATCATGTTTTGTGTTAAACAAGCCGAACCATTGCTAAATATTTTCAAATTTAGGTGATACAGAGGTGGGAGAAATGTTATTTAGTGGAAGGCATAAACTGTCACTGTCCAAACTATTAACACCATCGTTGTATTGTTAATTTCTAATAATATTAAGACACAACAAAATCCTTAAAGTTAAGTAATTAGAAGGGGTTTATGGTAGTTTTGACCTGGTTCTTTACAGCTCATTTTCTTTAACTAATGCCACTTGACTTACAACTTACAAAGAGTGCGCACCAAAAATAACTTAACAGACACTCGAATATACAGTCCTTTGATACGTGGTTATTTAAACTCAGAGTTAATAATAAGTTAAGTCTAGCTCACTTTTCATCAAACCTCACATATTTACTACAATACTCGAACAGGCTACACTTTGTAGTGTACCCTAAACATTCCGATAGCTCTATGCAATAAATCATGTGCCAAAGTCGTCTAAAATCTTGAACATATGACCATACTTGAGTTGGCCTTTTTTACTTCATTTTTATCGAAGTTGCAAGGTCTGGAGCCACAAATCTCCACAAATTAGTTAACTGCTTTCGTTCTCCTTCCGAGGAGTACGGAGTTGGTAAACAGATTTCTTCCTAACGACCCGATCCGACGAGAAACTGGTTATATTCGGTAAATATGGCAACAATAACTCATCCATTTCCTGTTCAAATAAGCAGTTTCCTATTGAAACGAGCGGCCACCGAGGTGGCAGTGTGTCGGGACATGATCTCGAACCCGTCGATACACACTCAGCCATCGTCAGCGAAAAGCATGTTTGCTCATGCCACCCCATGGCCCATGTGGAGACGGCAAAAAAGACGGCGCTGCCTCGTGAACGGTTCCGTTTCCGCCCATCGCCATTCGCCATTACGGCTCATTAAAGAAAAGCGCCAACCCGGCCCACCACAACGATGGATTGCACGCACACACCAGTAAGGACCCCAGAATGGGTTCTATTCTGGGGCTCTCCGTTTGCTCCTTTGAAACGGTGGCGCGTGAAAGATGTCTGCCTTTTTGGGTCTGCCGGGTTTTTACCGATGACTTGCACATGGCCGCACACTAGTGTGTATGCCCGAGTGCCCGATGTGTGAGCCGAGGCGGAACGGAAAAGTGCAACCTCCAAGTGGCCCAGGGTGCAGTGGTGAAATAATATTTTTCTTTGTTATTAAAATTAAGTAGAAAATGATGAGTTGACAGATGATGGACATTAATGGAGTTTCGCTTTGTCCAAACAGGAGGCGTCCCGACGGGCGGTGGCAGGTCCTGGCAATGCGCAAGCGACTGCAACCCGCGCAACCCGAAATGTGGGAAGCAATCTTCTTTTTCGCCAATTCAGAGCCGACGCCGCCATGGTGTAACCTAGCGATCCTGCGGGCCGGTCGGTCGGCCAGCGTTCGGATGATGTATCATATTTATAGCCCGCCTCTCCCGCGCCCACAGGCCAGGATCTGGCACCGACCGGATGTGCAGCGGCGCTGTCGTCATCGCGTTGCGGCGATGCTTTTATGCGCTCCTCTTTTCAATTCCTGTCTCGTTTTTTTCTTGCTGTTGTGCTGCGCTTTCAAATGACTTTTTCCAGGTGCGCCTCACCTGGGATGACAGACCCCCTTCCGGACGGTCGGTCCTCTGGCTCCTGGCCTGGGCGGATTAAGTGTAAACATAAGCCAGGCGTTTGTCTCATTCGCTGGGGTGCCGTTTCGCTAGCCGCCGGCAGCTGGTGCTTGGCCCGGGTCCAGGACGCCTTTCGTTTCCGTTGCTGCTGCTGCCGACGTCAGTTAACGCACCGACACCGATTTAGTGAGATGTTGCCATTTTCTGTCTCGTTCGCTCTCGGGCTCTCTCTCTCTAAGCCTGCTCGCAAACACACGGCACGACGATGTCGCTGCTCCGGTGCCGGCTAATTTCCAACCGGGAAGGATCCACTTCCATTAACCTGGCGCCCCAAACCTGCTGGTCCTCCTGCTGGCCAGTGAGTAATGGAGTACCTTGTCCTCGCGCCTGGCTGCACCAGACCCCGCCATACCGTGTCGCTGGTCCATCTAAAACCGGGCACGAATTTCGCCCGGATTAGGTGGGAACAATGTGATTCCTCACGGGTTTTCTGGGAATGCCGGGCAACGGGGAAGGTGTACGCACACATGGACACTCCTCTTTGCGTGTGGATGTGTGCCGATTGCCGGGCCACGGTGAGCCGGTAGCAGCCGGCCAGGCGGATCTCACGAGAGTTTGATGTTTTGGAAAAGCATTTTAAGCGGATGATATGCGAGTGGCACAATGGGGCCTACAATAACACGGAACCGGGACGGAACCGGCGCACGGACCTCTGGCGCGAGCAACTTTGCAGTAGCACACTCCGTTTTCCATTAGAAAATTGCTGCCACTACCGCTCGGTAGCGAGTCGTAGTTTTGTGCCATTTCATCATCTGCTCCGAGGTTCGCATAATGGCTGATCATGATTATGTTTGAATTAAATGGTAAATATTGCATCGCTTCGGGTTTTTTCTTTCCCTCCGAAACCACTTCCGGTTACAGCAAACACGTGGCCACACTCACGTGTGACGCGCATTCATCGTGCGGTGCAGCCCCTTTAACAGCCTCGGTGGGTTTAGAATTTTTCTCTCTCTCTCTATCTCTCTATGGCCCCAGCAGGAAAGGACGAACGGCGACGGTACACACAATGCTGCCATTACCGTACGCTGAGCCTCACGTCTTATCGCAGGGCTCATTATGAAAACGCGCATCATCCCCGGAGCCTGGAGGCGCTGCTTGGCCACCGGTTCGGGAGCCTCCACGATGACATCCGGTTGCCCGTCCGCTGTCGTCACCTGATTCGTTTATTCAACTCGATGGCACTGAAACCGCATTCATCGCGCGAATGGCCACCACACACGTGGGATGAGATGGGATCGCGGTTAGTCAACATGTTCGCGCCTGGCCGTCCCGTGACGGGCTCGCCATTATCTCCGGTTCCGGATCGTGCAAGGAGCTATGCTGGGTGTGATGCTTTTTTGCCCCCCGCTGATGCTCTCTGATGTTGGAAGTTATGAAAAGCATTGCAACAATACCACTCGCCGCTCGATGCGAGGTTGCATCGGCCGGCGGGCTGCTGCATGGCGCAGCGGTGGCGCATTATGCGTTACGCAAATCCCAGATAAGAATGATTATTTTTATCGCGACAAGCAGTGCAAGCAGTGCGAAGTTGCTACGGCACCCGGAGCCCAACAGTCACATTGTGACAACGTGGCCGCTTCAGCACTGTGATTTATCTCGATAAGCGTCGCTTCTGGCGGTTCACTGTTTGCGCAAACTGTACATTGGTTTTATTTGAGTAATACAACGGAGACACAGAAATGTGCTCGTATCGGTTGATGCGAATTTTAAAATTCGGAATACAGGATTCAAACTACTTCAATAAACACAGGAGTATGAAACAGTAAAATGGGATAAAAGTAAATACAATAATTGGCCTTAATTAATCCATTCATTCATCCGTCCGCGTTGCAGCGATTCATTCGGTTTCTTCCGAAAGATGTCACTTCGAACACGGACAGTGCATCAAGTTGATTTGGGATAAATCAGTTCATCACCATCAGTTTGAGATAAATTGATTGAAAACAGTGAAAACTGCTTCAAAACGGATGCTACAAATGCACCAAGCCCTTTAGCGAATAATGGAACTTTTTTAAATAAATGCCATGAGGGGTAAAATTGTAATTGTCCTTTCGCGATTCAAAAATCACACTTAAGATCTAAAAGTACTTATATAAGTTGAAAAACATAGCCACGTTAGAATTGATAAAGTTGCTAAGAAATTACTTGAACCGTTATCGTGTTATAAAAGAACCAAATTCGGCGTGATGCCACTGATCAAAACGCAACAAATCAGCACAGGGAAATCTTGTTCCAGATGGCCACTTCAGGTGCTTTCCAATAGTCTAGATTTAGCCAGAATAAAAAGCGGGATACCGTACAAAATGCAACAAAATGAAATATCTCACGGAGAAACTTTCTGTTCCGATTAGCAGAAGAACGTGGTCCAGAATTTTACAGATTTCCAAGCAAGAACCACTCGAAGATGATTTATCAACTACGATTTCTGTATGCAAGTGGTGTTAAAATTGCACTACAATAATCAGTAATTGTGACTGACAAACCGTAAACTATTCATTGTTTACTTATTTGGCAATGCCTTTGAACGCTTTAATTTTTTTAAATTCATATTGTAAACATTTTTAGGATGTTCAAAGACTGGTTCAAATCTAGAGTTAATACAATATACAAAAGTAGATAAACTTGTCACAATCACGAATGATTTGAAACCAATTAAATCACCGAATTAAATGAGCTCAAATCAATTAAAATCTACACAATAAATCACAAAACGATGAAGTTTAAGCTGAACAGTATAAACTAAATAACTAACACATGATGTATGTACAAAGTTTCGAACAAACTGTGCAAGCGAACGGTTTTTATAAATGAACACCAAACCGTGGGTGTACTCTCACTGAATTTTGCATAAAAATCGTTTACAACATAACACTTTACAAATGGTGCGCATAAGGCTGATAAGGCTCCGAAAAAACGAGAAATGAAAAATGTTTCCAATGTAACGGTTATCAATGGCCAGGGAAAGTGCTTAAAAAAAGAAAGAGAGAGAAAGAGAGATGGAGAGAAAGAGAGAGAGAGAGAACAGCGGATAGAGCAACACCACCAGTGGGTGTATAAATAAATGGCCGAGTTTTAGTGCGCTTCCGTGTGATGAGTTAGAGCCTTGATTTAGTGCTATAAATCGGAGATTTATTTGATGGACCCATTTGTTTGGTCGGCGGCTCGGCACCGGATTCGCCAAAGTTTCCGACTGCCCGCCCCAGAACTACGATATCGCTTCGAATATTTTTACATTTCCTTCCCTCGGCACGGATGTGTGATGTGCCAGTTTCGATGTGAAGTGAAATGCAGCATCATGCGAAGCGGATGGCACGGATGAAAAAAAAAAACAAGAACTCCTGTCCTGGTGTACGTGGGCCGATAAAGTCATAAGCACGGTACGGGTTTAGGCTGGGATCGGTGCTTTTTTGCCGAACACTTTTCCCCCGTCACAGTTAGTTTGCTGTTGCATGAACGATGCCCATCGTTATCGGGGAACATGGCTGATTTCTGGGCGGACGGCCGACCGTAAACACAAAATGGCGCCCGGCACCGTGCCGATCTGGCAATTATTTATTTTTATACCCATTTTTTACTGTCCACCGTGTCCTTCATTGACTCGCACCATACGCGGGCGTGCGGGTTTTTATAGGACAGCTCAAAATAAAAGTCCGCGGACGGTTTAATTAATGAATATCAATCGACGGTGCAGGTTTTCGCCTTTTCCATGTTTTTCTACAAACCCCACCAGTGTTTGATAAACCCACACCGAAGGGCGCTCCCAACGGTGATGTAATGCTGTCGCTGCTCCGGCCAGGAAAGCGAAGGATGGTGCTAGCGCGCCGTGGGACGCACAATTTGGTCCCACCGAAACAATGTCACAATCACGAAGAATTAATCAAAATTATGCCACCCGCGAGTCTCGGGTTAGAATGCGCAATTATGTTGCCCCCGTTGCCGTCACAACGTTGCGGATTTCGCCACCGTCAGAATGTAATCAAAATGTTTTGGGTGGTGTCTAATCAAAAAGTGTTTCGAAATGACGTACAACCGTTTGTCGGGCGCCCCGTGCGGGACCCAACGGAAGAATTCGAATCTAGCGTCGTGACTTCACATATTATGGCAACTCGTCACCAGCGGGAGGAGATTCCGGAGAGCGTCGTCAAGATGGTGTGACAAGCGGAAAGCGGACCCACGACCGCCGCAGCATAGCACCCGACCTGGGATTCCCGGTTCCCGGGGAGCTCTTCGCGCCCGAAACATCGCCTGCGGAGCAGCAAAACAAAAATCTGATTTATGGATTTATATAAACTCCGTAAGAGCGTCGCACCGGAGCAGGGCACGGAGGGGACCCGGAGCCCCGGAACCGGCATTCAGGTGGTTGATTTGCTGAAAGTGGCGCTGACGCTGCTCCAAGTGCGCTCGGGCTTGTCTGATCTGTCAGTTCCGCCAACGTTCCGCCACCGAGGCGTGTCAAGGAATAAAACGGGTCTTCGCTGCCGGCTGCCAGGCGCGCGAATGATAAAAACCGCCAGATAGTGGCGCTAGTCACGATAATGGGGCACCCGATGAGAAGGTGCAAAAAACAACGCACGGCTTTTATATTAAAAAGGCATTCAAATTTCACGGCTTAGCACTCCATGAATTATTCAGTATTTATGTCATACTCGGCTGTTGTTTTGTATCGTACCTGTTTTTTCGTTGTTATCGCACGCCGGTTGCTGACGTTGGTGATAACGTTGGCAACCATCCACCCCCAGCTCCAGCTCCAGTGAGCTCCGGCAGACTAGATACTCTATCGTGCGAGGTCTGCTCGCTGGCTGTGGTCGGCCCGGGGACCCACCCGGAAGTGATGGGAAAACAATGGTTTTCCATACATTGTCCCGGGGTGCGTTGTAACACGTGGCGCATCCTTTGAAAGCTTCCTTCCACGGCGCCGTTCCCGCGCTGAAGCGCTTTCGCCCACCTGTGTGTTTGTGGCCTCAACGGGCACTGCCAGCGTCACGTTGGTGTAATGAATAGCGAAACGGGAATTTCACCATTTTTTCTCCCTCTCCATAGTTGCCATAGTTGGGTGGCACTTTTCCGCTGGCAACACCATAAACCGAGAGCAGGAATTAAAAACGAAGCTAGAGTCCATTTCGGGCACACACGGTCCCGTTGGCGGACACGGCGGCACATTTCTCATATCAAATGGGTCCTGCCGCCGGTAATTGATTGCGGGCCGTTTGCTACCTGTTTCAAAAACGTTCGCGACGTTCAACATAAATCTTTCGCGCGTGTGCTTACATCAAATGCTTCGGTGATCATGTTTCTATTACCACTAAACATCCATCGGGGTGTGGCTCGTTGGTGGCCACGAACGTGTTTTTTTTTTTTGTGGCGTAGACGTTTGCGTGATGTAGACCAGTTCACTTTTGGATAGTTCCTCTCTAAGAAATTGTTTTCGATTTGCATGAACCATGCGTCTGGCTGCGACTTTGCGACTGGAAATTACGTTACAAAGCTTATGATGATACATTTGCTTTAAAATCCTGCGGCGAGAGTCTAAGGCTCTTTCTAATATTTTAAAATAATTTGGTGCCAATTATCCTTTCATGCTTTATAATGTCTGATTTTCTGTTAATGTCATGCGGTTTACTAATTTTTTGGTTTAATTTCGGCCAACAGCATTTGGGTTGCTAGAATTCATACTGACTTCAAGGCAGTGTTTGACAGAGTTTTACATTAACTTCACTTCGAAACGGATCAAATTGGGTGTCCGTCCACTGATTGTAAGTTTGCACCGGTTGCACAGTGTCATTCGTGATATTTTGCTGTTAATCAATAATCTGACTCTCGGGCTTCATTTCGAGTTCTTAATGCTGATGTTCTCAATTTAGGTTTGCGATTGCCTTAAACTGCAATTAAGGATTGCACTAGGATTAAACTGCATTAAACTGCACTAGAAGGATATGATTGATCGTGCCTACAGAATGTTCGATTTTGTTACCCTTATCAGTTCTGAGTTCTTGGGTGTTATCTGTCCGAAAGCTACGTGTTGTTCTCCTGTCCGCCCGATCCTTGAGTATGGTTGCGTTGTGCAGTATACGCAATATGACTTAATAACTGACCTTATCACTAATCGCTTCATAGTCATTTATCAGTTCCTAAATTGGTTGCCTTCTTTTGTTTTCGTCTTTTCAGTTGTGATAAATAAATATTGTGTTCCACCGATAGTTTAGTGAACAGTATGATTGATTTGATTTTTATGACCCGATAATATCACAGCTTTTACGATGCTTAGCTTCTTACATGCTTCTCAAACAAGTGTTGCAAGAGTTTCTATTTTGTTGCAAGGTATCTGGTATGAATTTTGTTGTTACTGAAAACAGTTCGGATCATAAACTAGCTATAAACGGTTCGATTCTACTCTATACATTTGTTCGCTTGTCCAATACAACTTAACGGCCAAATCGAATTTTCCTCGCGCTTGATTATGTGATTAAATCACCAAACTAATGTGTGTGCATGTGACCAAAATCATTATAACTTACGGTTCCGATCCATGGGTCAATAGAAACAAAGCCCTTGCATTGAACAGTGTGCGCTCGGAACGGAGCACAGGTGGCTAATTTTACGATTTGCCACCTTCGGTTTCCGCGTGTTAAGTGCAACTTTACGGAAATTGTGCACGCAGCCAATGTACACGTCAATGAAGAGCGGCGAAAAGCACTTTCACTTACACCTGCCGGGCGATGTCGAAATGATGTCGAAAAGTGCGAAGTAAAAGTTTCACCAGCCCCGTACCTGGCGTTCCGGAGAGTTCATTCTACGGGGCGCGCTCGCCGCTCAGTGCGACCGTAAATTGTTTCGTTTATGCCAAGCTTTGGCTAATTGTTTGTTAGAATTTCAGTGTTAATTTATTTACGGCAAGCGCGCAATGAAAACTTCTTATTACGCCAAACGGTGATCTCATGGGCGCATGCAGCGACGTCACTCGGCACCTTTCATCCCGGCCCCGGCTCGGCTCCCGGGCGTGTAAAGTTTCTCCGCCGGGCTCGGCTCCCTGACACCGCGATGTCACCGTCGCTGATCGTCGTCACCCATTATTTTCAACGCCCCGTCATCGTCCGGCCATCAAAACGGCCGCAATCTTGAAACGTCGCAGAAGTTTAGCTCGAGAACCGATATCCTTGTCGCGGCGCAAGAGCAAGTTTCATGCCGAGCAGAAAATCTTCGCCAGCCAAGGCGGAACATCTGCACACTCGATCCGCCTGCGTGGGGGCGGGGCGGTTCCGAAGGTTGCCGTCGACAATTATCAAACTTGTATCACGACGGCTAAAGCGAATCATTACCGCGTGTTGCATCTGTCCCGAAGAAGGGGCCGTAGCTCGTAGCTCGGAAAACATAATTTATTCTGGCTAATGAATAGAACATGTGACGAAATTTGCTGTTGTCTCCACGATCTGGCGGATTTGGTGCCTTCATTATGTCCCTGGCCCGGTCCGGAAACGAGAGTGAAAAGTTTCGCGTGCGACAGGAGACGACGTGCATACATCATCGTTCGTCTCGAAGGATGTCTTCATTTTGGATTGCTGCTGATGAGCCACGGTAACACATTTCTCGCCGGATCTAATGCATTGAGTTATGAGCAAAGTTTCATATCACCGAAAGCGAACCGAACAAATAATAATCAACAAAAGCTCCGGCGCTGGAACCGGGATCCGTTTCAGTGCGTTCAGTGCAAGGAACTGTATTAATGTTCTTCTTTAGTGTTCCAGAATTCCTCTGGTTTAGGCTCTCCCTTAGACAAATCGCACAGATCCTTAGCCGGCGAATGAAAAGTGTTTGACAGCATGCTTTCGTGGCGTGGCGGCTCCTGAGACAGGAAGCTAATGAGTTTTGGGGTTCGGAAAAATTGGCCCGTCGAAAGCAACCCAACAGGCAGAGTCGCAGGGCCACCAGGATGTGCAAAGTAACGATTCAGCAATCGCCGGCCCGTGCTGATTGCCTTCGCAAGTAACTCGATCTTCTGACGGGCCGACCCGAGAAACCGACAACTGGCCGCTAGGGGCTAAACCTGTTTCCGGCCCACTGAGTAGTTGGAACCCACCAATCGGCTCTGTAGTCAATTTGTCTCGCCTGCAGAAGCTCCGCACTGCACGGCGAGTGAAGTAATCACCGTAAGTTGATCGAAACTGCAAACGCACCTGTTCCCGGCGGTCGCAGAAAAAGGTGGCGACGCAAGTCCTAATGATTACATTTTCTTTCCCAGCCTCGCAGGCATTGTGTGCCGGTTGTGCCACGGTGCCACAGTGCGGGTCAGAGGGTAAGCAAAAAAGCAAACTATACCACGAACCGGTCAAGGGGTGCCGTCGAGTGCGACTTTTTTTCGTCCGTGGAAACCACACTTGGGTCCGTACGGCTTCGAAAGCCGATGGCCAGCGCACGCGGACACAGACAGACAGCCGGACATAAAAAGCGAAGTCAAATTCCGAAGTCGGCCAGACTCCGGGCGAAGTGCAAGCGAAAAGATATAATCTTGGTCGGCAGGGAGATGGATAGTGCGGTGTCGTCGACAAGAAAGAGTCATTATCAGCGCCGAACGAATTGCGGAATAAATTGAGGAAAAACCGTTTTCGGTCGGGTGCCAGGGCTCCCAGGGACGAGCTCGAGCACCGGGAAGACCGTGGTTGGGTTGGGTGGGCCGTCAGGCGCCTGACAGTTGGTTTATCGACCATCGACGGGACGGAACCCGTAGTTGGCCCTACGGAAGGACTTCTCACTCGCCGTGTCGGAGTCGGCGGCCGGTGGTTAAGTAGCGCCAAAGCTTGATATGAGTGGCACGAATCCAATTTGGCGAAAGTGATAGGATGGCTGGGCCACCGAGCCACCCGGGGCAGGGCAGGCGAATCCGCCGAAGCCGAATGGGGAATGATGTAAAAAAGTTCTTATCACCCGAGCCCGCCGAAGCGGTGGCGTTGCTGATTAAGCAGGAAAACTTAATTGAAATGGCAATTACTGTGATCCATTGTGTGCGAGCTGGGGGTTGCCTACCTCGGTTGGGACAAGATTCCGCAGGACGATAGGGCGTGCCGGGTCTCTTTGCTGGCCTGGGAAGGGATCTGCGTCGGAAACTATGGAAAAGTTAAAGATAAGCTTAAACTCGAAACCGCTCCAAACGTCTCGGGCGGCGGCGTTAATGACGCATGAGAATGTGGAAAAATAGAAACGAATTAATTTAAAAAAGAAATTGCTTTAAGCGAAGTGCTGAACGTTGTTCCGCTGTCAGTCGACTCAGTAGGACTGCTGTCACTTTGCGTCACAAACCGCAAGCTGTGAGAGTGAAGTTGGTGGGACTGTTGCCAGATGCCGGATCGGGACAATCGCTCAATAATAATAAAAATGTTGCTAAATGGATTTAGACTAATTTGAACGCTTTGAACCGGATCGCTAATTTTAGTAAACTCGTTGCTGAGTTACTATAATTTTGCGGTTTAAGGTGTGTAAGGTGAGTTCTGATGGTATCTTGTTTTTTGGTATTTGTTATTAATAAACTTCTTAGCACTTGGTAATTGCTAATAAAAAATTTGAATTCTTTAAACGCCTTGTTTAGTTTAATTTGAAATATATTTTTGGGCAAGTGATTCAGCATTGAATAATGCAAACTCCATTTGACACATAATGGAAACAATTTGAGGTTAGAAAAAATGTCCCGGCTGAGATTTCTACATAGTTCTCGATTACTAGCGAACGTTCAGGACACCTTTCAGTACATGTGGAAACGGAGCATCACATCGTACCCACGATCGACACTACTGTTATCTTTGAAAGCGCCACAGGTCTGTAGTTATGTCACTGCGGAACGGTAGCAAATAAAACACGCGGACATCCGCCCCACCAAGGAGAATGCGGACAGCGAACTGTAATTAGCATACGCTGGCCGTCGGCTTCGTTCATAATAATTGTGGGCTCATTTTTCACTCACACTTAACCAGCAATTAACGGTAAATAACTGTTGTTCCGGGGGTGCTTAATTGTGTCCCGGTTCCGGTTCCCGAGCGAGCGGATCCGGGATAACAACTCTCGTCCTGCGAGCGAAGAATTCGCCAGCGAATCCAGTCCAGTCGCGCCCACTCAGTCATCAGTTAATTTGTTTGCTTGGCTACCCAATTCCAGACAAATGAGTTGTCATGTTGGCAGTTGGATCATGGGCCGGCGCATTAATTTCAGTTCCTCACCCGGAACAGCTGCCGCGTATGCACAAACTGTCACACCTGGGCGGGTGGCGCAAAAGAAACGCCAACCGCGGTTTGATTTATGCTGCCCCGGTCCGCCCCAGGAGTAATTCCGGTCCGGGAGGCGTCACACTTTAACAGTGGTCCCTCACGAAACCGGCAACCACGCTCGGGCTCGGGACGCTGGCTTCGGTCGAGTGACACCGACCCGACAAGGCAATAAGCTGATTTAACACCCATTAACTGAATTAGCCGGAGATTTATCATTTAATGAGCATTTTAAATCTCCACGCCGTTCCGGGACGATCCATCGGTTCCACAGGATCCCGGGCCGGCGAAGTTTAATGCATCATGAAATATTTCCACGTTCGCCAACAATTTCCAGTGCATCGGAACGTGCTCGCCGTTACCGGCCCATTCATGAAAAGTGCATTATCTGGCGCCCGGAACCCACAAGCCGCGGTAACCACCACGTGCACCACGTGTCCTCCAGCCAGCCTGGTCCAGACGGGTGGCTCATCATTAAATCGCGAAACTTCGCGATCGCCAATCCTGTCCGGCATCGCGTGCGGCAGCCATTTTATCGGCGACCGAAGCACGCTAAACCCGATTGGATGGTTGATTCTGATGCTAATACCGCCGCTGCGCTGTTGGCCAGGGATTGGCGTGCGGGCTTTCACAGCGGCACTTATCTGAGCCAAAGGAGCACACTCCCGTGCCGTGGCCGGTACCGGCCTGATACGGCCGACTAAAATGCTTTCGATGAAAGCCAATTAGATGCTCGCCAAAAATGTACGCCACGGCCACGGGGTCGACGCGGACTGCTCGCGGAGGCTGGCAGTGGAAAGCATATAAATTTCATGTGGTGCTGGTTTATTGAATTTTAGTGTAAACTATTTCATTTATGGCGGGCCAACGGACGCCACGGACGGCTGACGCTCCGTTCGGTGAGCGGAATGTGAAACCGGGCATTTTGCCATGTAACGCTGCGGTTCGGCTCCACACGGTGGCGTGTTAATTAATTTTCGTGTTATAAAATGTACCTACAAAAGTTTAACAATATTCCGGTTTACCTTAGTGAGTACGTAGGTGAGCAAAATTACGCAGTCGAGGTTAATGGGATCATTTGTTGAACGCCCTTCCAACTATCTCAAATTAGAAGCGTAGTGAAAGTGGTTAAAATTTGATAATAAAGTTGTTGAGTTGGAGGGTCATAATTTCGACACAACATAACTCTAAGTTTGGTGAATAACCTCGTTTTATTTATGACAGCAAATATGACCAATCAATGCAATTAATCGAAGCGATTAAATTATTATCCGATCTCAGCGACTCGGTAATATAGAGTTCTCCGTTGTATGAATCTATTTTTTACCGTTTAAATATTGAATTGAGTGAATAGAATTGGACTATATTTTTTGATAAATTGGTTCTTTCTTTGCTTGATTCTAGTTCTAGTTGATAGTTCTCTCCTGTTTGCCGGAAAGAGAAACGTCTATAAATACTGTGCGAATTCTACTGAGATTTATTCTTTGACTTTTCGATTCTGCCTCAAATGCGTCAATTGTTGGTTAATGAACTTACCTTAACCTAATTAATGTAATTAATGTTTCGTATAACGATCTTCCATATTTTACTAGTTCACGAAAGACACCATTTCGTTACACAATATGTTACAATATGCCATTTTAAAGGTAGCTTCTTTCATAATGCTTCGTTTATAAAAGTTTTAGTTCTTATTGACGAAAAACTTTCATAACCGAGGTGTCAGGTCTGAGAATAGTTAATGTTTGACCATACGGAAGCAACTAAATAATAAATGGCTTCAGTGTCCTGGCTTGGATTTTCGTTTTTATTCGCCATTCTTTTTGTTGATTTTCAGAGCAACTTAAAATTGTTTGGTCAATGTTTTGCCCAGAAAATAATGGATTTCTATTTCCTCCTAGTATAATAGAAGTATAATTTAATATTTTAATTTATGAATAGAAAAACGACGAATTTAAAGCTTAATAATAAACGTTATTTTTTTTTATTTTAGAGGAATGTTAGCCCGATCACTTCATTGGCCTTCAAAAGTGTATGTTTTACGTGTCATAGATTTATTTTTCACACCTCGCATCAATCATTGACCATTATCGTTCAAAATAAGCCACACGTGACGAGTTAGTGCTGGAATGGTTACTATTAACTGCCGATTATGTGCGCAGGCATGATGTACGCTGATGAACAGTTCCCACAGCAGATAAGAACCGGGACTTCGAGGTGTTTGGACCGGGTGTTTATGGCTCTGCCTCGGCCAATACGGCCGGCGAGCCAAATCCCTTCGCTAAATAAGGCCCATCGG
This sequence comes from Anopheles bellator, assembly GCF_943735745.2. Classification (NCBI taxonomy): domain Eukaryota; kingdom Metazoa; phylum Arthropoda; class Insecta; order Diptera; family Culicidae; genus Anopheles; species Anopheles bellator. Next base: position 35,151,138 of record NC_071286.1, read on the forward strand.
TTGAGCTGGAAAAGCTCCTTAAAATATTCCGCCCACCATAAAAGGTTGGCGATGGCTTTGGATTATTTATCGCCGATAGGAAATAATGATCTTCAATCTTCCTCAGATACGGACTCTGATCTGAACAAAAAAGAAACCCATTACGCTTCCCGTTACCCAAGCCATTTATAAAAGGGTTTCTCGTCGACCGGGGGACCGCTGACGCCACCTAATCTAAATCCCGGCCAGTTTTCGGCCATTTTTCCTCGTATTGATAATTTATGCCCCACGTGGCGGGGCCATGCTGGACATCGTCGGCCACCGACCGGGACCGGGACGGACGGTAGCAATCCAATCCCTGCGGGAGCGGTTTTGGGGCCAATATTCGACCGATCATTTTCTGATTGGATGAAATTGATATCGTTTTTTCGTGGACCATCCTGGCCGGCCGTCCGTAGGCTGCGCTCGCCGGCCACCGGGCTGTGGCTGCGGGGCTGATGCTCGATATCATCATTATCTCCAAACACCACCTCGGTATGAATGGGTCGGTGTCGGACGATGCCCCTCTCTCTCTCCGGGGGCTGGCGGGCAAAGTGGTCCCGCCTGGCCACTCGACCGAGGTGGGTATAATCCGACTTGCTTCCCGATCCGGCTGCTGCTCCGAATGGTGTCAGGCCCCCCGGGGTGGCGAAGAGTGCATGTTTCCGATTAGGACCAAATCCGAAGCACCGGAGCGAAAAAAAAGGCAAAGAATCTATTCCATCTTTCGGCCCGAATGGGTTCAAATGGGCAGATTTGTAGGAACACACCTCAGGGCCCTCAGTCAGGCCCGTGACAGGAGGATGGAATCAATCATAACGAGTCATTTTTTGCTCACCCTTCGGTGGTGGGTGCAGAAAATGTCTGACATCAGGTGTCACCCGGTTTGACTGTTGACGAAGACGCCAGCTCCAGGCCCGGCCAGATGATAAGCAGCTCGGTGCCCAACCCGTCCGCATTATTTGCCGCCGTTGTCCTGCGAGATAGTGGCGGCGTTGTTCTTTTCGGTTCTCTCAACGCGCCCGGCCCAGGACGGCCCAGCGAGGGCCCCAGTTGCCCTGAAGCCGATGCCTCGCCGATGGATTCATTTTCCGGAGTGCGTGTTGTCAAATATTCATTCGATTCCGGAACGCTTTCGAGTTGCGCCCGGGCCCGAGAATTGTATTTTCTTGTCACCGGCTTTTGCCACGGTTCGGCCCCGGATGTCGGTTGGCCGGTCCCGGTACCGGTGTCGACATCCGGCGAGGCTTCCAGCGGCACCATCAGCCAAGTGGGGCCATATGGGTCTTGATTTGATATTCAAATTATGAAATGAAAAGGCGGGTTAAACGAATTCTGGTTCCTTCGCTGCCGGAAGTGTCCGTGTGTCCGTATGTGTGTGTGTGCGAGTTCGCCGCGTGTCACGGAGAGCTAGAAGCGGAAAACGACAGGTTCGATAATTGAATTTGTAGTTTCGGCACAAAAGTTGACAGTTGCTCCAAAGAATGATGGCGGGACTACCGGGTAATGATGGGTGCGTAAGATGAAGTCGTCATCTGAAGACAGTACGTTGCGTGAAATGCCGCTGCTCATGGATCAAGAAAATCATGGAGCAGATACAATATTATCAGATCTAAAAGGGAAGATACGAATCGGAAAGTTGTCACAGTACGTATATAATATTGATGCATAATGTGTCCATTGAGAGAATATAGCTCAAGCACCAGCTGAGGAGGTAGCACTGAATTGTAAATAATTTTTCAGTATAAATTTTTAAAATTGAAAATAATGCTGTACCGTTTGCCCACATTTAGGCGCACATGATTTTTCCCAAATTTTAGCTTCGGCCGTTAAATGATTTTTATTTCCAATTTTTGTGGTTCGATAGAACAGTTGAGCTCACATGAAAGCTTGATAAATTATCAGCCTCATTTCGTCGTTAGTTTTTATCTATTTGTTTTATTTCGTTCGCATTATGCCAAAGTGCCAATCCAAATTAAGTGCTCTCCGAACTCTTGCTATTTTTCATACATTAAACCAAACTTCAATGGGACCCTTTGCGGGGAACTCTACAAATGTTATTAACAGATTATTTTTAGAACCCTTCCGACCGAAGTGCTGTTTTTTGGTGCTGGTGCCCCACTTTACCGCCCCGGTCGGTTGCGTACGGCCTAAACGCACTTAACCCGTCATGCTGCGCGTGTTTACGCTGTTTATGGCCAATTAGGCTTGTCATTGCAGATGACGGATGAGACAGTAAATCGCTGCAACCGGCTGGCAGATGGCAAGTAATTTGGTAGCGTCCCAACGCAATTTTTGCTCCAATCGAGCCTAGCCCGTCAGCTGGCCTAACGATGTTAAAGCGCTTCCACTTTGCTCCTCTAGGCTGGGTCGCAAACAGCTCCGAATAAAGTGTTTTCGACGTCGCCATTCCGGGACCGAAACCCCGGCACATCGGCAAAAAGAGATGAGAAAAAGTGAAAAATGAAAACCGAAACTGTTAACAAATGTGTAAACAGTTCAGCAGCAGTAGCAGCAGCGGCACCCAGAGAAGCCCAGATGGTAAAACCAAAACAAAAAATTAAAAGTGAAAAAATGTCATAAACAGTGACGTCTTTTATGCTCCGCCTAGCTGAAATCCATCACCGTTTATGTTGCGTTTTTTATGCTACCGCACGCTTCAGACCCCATGGATGCCGCCCCCGGTTGGCCTTCTTTTCACCCCGTTTTTCCCACAAAAAGGTACCCTAACGAAGACGGTGCCGCCAGGAGCGGAACTCTTTTGCCTTTCATGTCGTACCTGTAAGTGAACAAAGTTGCTGTTATCCTTTCATTTTCCGTTTTCTTCATTGTCCCCCTCCGACAGCGAAGGAACGGCGGCGACGGATGCCAGCGGGCCGGTGATGTTCAATCTTCCGCGTCCTGTTGAGCGCCGGGAGAACAAACAGGAGCCGGCTCCGGGAACTAAGATTCGCGAAAAATGATGAAAACAGTAGAAACACCACGGGGAGCACGTTGGCGGGCACGTGCACTGGGCCACGTTTGCCGCGTGTCCCCGGAAGTGCAATGAGAAACGCGAATTTCAGCCACGGTGTGGCCCGAAAAAAATGGTCCGTTTCGCGGGTTTTCAGGTGAGCCTCTCGGACAGGCCACGATGACCCACGCAGATGCGAAGATGTAGCGCAAGATGAAAGGCGGAAGCGACGCGCAAAAACCGGGAACGCCACATTGAAAAGCATTCCGGGCGACCGTCCAGGCTCCGGTCTAGGTGTATTCCGTTTTCCGGCCGTTTTTTCCTTCGTCCCAGCCGGAGTCCTTTTATCAGCTGCCACCGGGAGAACTGCGCACATCCCGGCTGGGAGTGTATGGAGGCTGCACAAACCGACGGCTGCCGGATCAGCGCTACGCAATGAGTTTACGAAGAATGAAATTAAAACCGGAAAATCCTAACCCGTGCTGTGGTATTCTATAGGATGGCAGCTGTGGGACCGTTTCCTGTCACTTGGCGTGGCGAGTACTGAAGAATTATTAGCCGCACAGCTAGAAGGAGCCGATAATAAAGTAAAACGGCAGCAAACAAGCCACACGCAGCCCGTTTGAAAAGAAGCTTGTAGAGAGAAAAATACTAAAACAATTGTAAAAAGTTAAAATGAAATTGATTCCTATGACAATATAATAAGTATGGAGATTGGTTTTCAACTATTTATTGATATTGAATATTTGTTTTTCCGCATTCAAAGTAATGTTTATGAGATATGATCATCTATTAAATTTTAAATATGAGAAGAGTAGCGGAATAAGGAACAGTCAAAGAAGATCTGCTCTGGATAATCGGAATAAATAAATAAATAAATACGATGGTTCTATTGGCGTGATGTTAGCGCTCAAGCAATGGTCAAAATTGAGTAATTTTTGGCACCAATTGCACGGCGACCCGTCTCATCGTAAAATCCGAATGGCACGAGCCAATCAGTAGTTGTTCAAGTCCTGAGCAAGCACTGTAATGGTAATTCAAAGATTGCCCAACACTGTTTTCTTCATTTCCTCAATGTTTTCGTCTGTTCTTGATGAACTTGGGCATTTGGCATATTTAGTAAGGCCGAAATGGCAGTTATACAGGCGAAAGCCATGAGTTTGAACCCTAAATTGAGTGCAAAACATTGAGTTGGTAAAGTCTTTGAACTATACTAACTAACGTTTTAAAAATATTGAATAAACGAACACATATTCTGAGAAAATTGGAACATCCCTAATACTGTTTGAATAGACGACGTAAAAATAATTTATAATAGATCACGGATAAACCTAAAGAGCTCATCCTTACTGTTCATCCTTGAAAGTATAATGACTTTGGCCCAATGGTAATAATTTTCTCTAAATAAAATTCCTGCTTTCAGTTGGTTTCTTGCTCAACTAAACAACTTTTTGCAATTCTCTCTGCATGCTTATTTATCTAAAATTCAATGAAAATTACTGAGATAATTATCGCAAGAAGTTGGAAGTAGCTGCCTGGGTGTCTCTTGGGCGCGATAACAGTTAAAGTTGCGCATTCCCCCGTTGGTCGCGGGACTGGTACTTGCGATGCGTAGCAGGGCTCGGTCAAAATTCCGACGGCACCGAAATGGTTGCGAATCGTGTTTTGCGTGCGAAACAGCTTATAATTTCTTCAAGTTTTGTGCGACGTCAGTCGACGATGCCCGAAGAAGTTATTTGCAATGGTTTCGCGGCGTCAATTGGAGAGTTTAGGTTGGCTCGAAACGTCCGAAAGCAAGGCGTGGGACTGAAGTAGCCGAAGAGGGAAAAGAAGAAAAAAACTACTTTACAAATACAATTTTCCCAAACAAACGGAATCCATTTAATTCATTTAACGCAAACTCCAAAGTGGCATCGAAAAGTTGGCCGGTGCCCGTCGGGTTCCGTCACTAAAGCTGAAATGCGCAGACCGAAACTTCCGCAGTTTGATTTTTGCAACGCTCGACTACACTCCAGTGCGTTCCACGCGGCCCGACTAAAGTGAAGAGCTATGTTCACGCACTCGGCCACATTCTATCAATTATTGCCCCGTAGTGCCTTGCGACCGGCGACTCCGTCGGGCCGTGGCCTAATGGAGCGGGTAAAATGGTGGTCTCCCTTGTGTTTCGGGCCGCTTTTCGTGCATTCCGGTCCACGGAAGCGGTGCCGGCCACAGGAGCGGTCACTCAGACCACGCCGTCGCCGGAAGTTGGTAATTGAATGTTTTTATTAAAATTCTTTGGTCAAAGTTTTAGAGTACCGGAACCACAGATTTTCCCCGGCCATCCCCGGCGATGGCTGGAATTCGCTCGGCAAGCTTCCGGGTAGCCGGAGCGCCAAGGCCGACGACGACGACGACAGTAGTCGCAACGCTCGGCACATTTCCGCAGTATAATTTATCGTTCGATAGCTTCAAGGGGTTCAATAAAGGTGGAAAATTGATGAAAGTTTACCTTCGGGGCCCCGTCGCGAGCGGTGAGAATCGGGGAGTCCTAGTTATCTACTTACCATCTTGATGCAATTGGTGCGCCCGGGGTCCGGCTGCAAACCGGGGCGTGAGAAAAGTATTGAATGATTGTACAAATTACAAAACCAGCTGAAAAGTTTTGCAATTTCTATGGAAAACAAACATTCCGCTCGGTCGTGGCCAGTCGTGGCCTGCATTTCTTGGAGTTCGGTTTGGAGAAACGCGCTCTACCGGCTCAGGAATTTCTTTGCAGCACACAAACCGAGCGAGCCAATAGAAGAGTCTATCGGTGTAATATTGAGATGATGCTTTTATTAAAACGCTACGTGTGCATGCTATAATGGAAAAACATTACTTTAGCAAACGAACTCTCCATGATGTAAAATAAAATTCTAAGCATTGTGATTTTGTTTCCAGAATTCTAACGTTTCCAAAATAAATCTATGATTCATTAACTTCTAAGCACTTCAATAAAGCGAATAGGAATAGCATCTGAAGAAGAATAACTAAAAATCTCATGAAACGACGAGTTAGGTGACATTTTTGACATAAATATTTGGGAGTCCTTAGTGGTCATCAAGCATATTAGAAACAGAATTACCTCTTGCGGGAAAAACGGATGAGAGCCAGATTCATCTTCATCTTATTGTGAACGTTAAGCTGGGCTTTTTAGGAACTTTTGCTAGGAAAAAAAATATTAGTGTTAGGAGCATTTTCCTGTGTATATATTGAACATTTCATAGAAATACATATCAATCGATTGCTAAAGCCGGCATTTCGTTGTAACATGAACATGTGCGCTGTCGAATCTGCTGCCTCAAGGTATACCTTCACCCGTCAAGTCGTGCGTTTTCCTAAGAATCTACTGGCCACTTTGGAAACATATTCCGCCCAACCTGATTGCTGTTACTTTTACTTTGCATTTTTGAATTATAATTGCTGAATAAAACATCAGCCCGTAAGATGCTCTTATCCTAGTTCCGTGTGCCATCTTCAAACCCGCCCCTAACATGCTGCCACTCACATTACATTTCGCTGCCCCTTGAGAATTCCCGTCTCCGACTGTCCCGACACGGCAGGTTCACGAAAGTTAAACTGCAGCGGAGAAACATCGGAATCAAAGCGGAACGAAAAAGGATGAGCTTTTAAAGAAATTGAATTTTGATTCCGGATATCGGGATTTTCCGAACGGCGGCTGGGGCGCCTGTGACCGGGGGCGGACCAAATGAAGTGCACGACGACTGTATCGGCACAACACAACGACCATAAAGTGGGGCACAAAAAAAGGGATGCGAAGTGATCAGAATGATAATGCGGATGATGACGACGATGACTTGGTTTATTTTCCCGGCTTTTTTTCCGGGCCCGGCCGTGGGGGCCCATGGGACAGCGAATTCCGTGCGGATGCAAATATTTGTCCCTTTGCGCGAAGGATTCTCGCCCTAGGATTTCCCGGAAAGGACGGGTTGTGCGGGCGTTTGTCTTATCATGGCCGGATAATGTGCTTGCTTGCCGCTGTAACAGACGGTATCGTTTGATTTTACGTTTATTTCATCCTTAAAAATAATTTCTCTAATGGTTATGCGTCCCATTTGCTACCGGCTGTTCGCGATGGGCGCGATGGAACCGTTCGCTTCGGACGGCCATTTGCGAACAGCGAAGTTGCCTGATTCAAATTCGATCATCCAATTTGTGCTAATCGGATGTAGACGAGAAACAGATTCATTTCCAAGAAGTGCGGCCTAAAGTGGTTGCAGCGAAAAAAGGGGGTTGATGGACGATCCTTTCTTTTCCTTCGCAATTCGCGCCACGTTCCGGAGCGGATCAATCAAGGCGCGCAGAAATTACCATTTCAGGAATCCGACATCAAAAACTTGCTCCATCGCAACGGGTAACAAGTTGCAGGGTACGTACATATACGGACGCATGTTATATGTTCTTTGATGGCTCATAACCAGCTGTTGATGAATTCAGGAAATATCATTGTTTAAATATCAAGAAACATAGGACAAACCACGGTGCACAATTTCCAGCAAGTTGCCAATGCTTGTTTCTTCAAGCAGCCACCCGAAGCCTTTCGCAGAAAAGGTGAATTTACGTCGCAAAGATGCGACCCTCCTCCGGTGGGTGTTTGCCAACTTTCTTCGCCGAGTAATTAATTTCACTGACTCCCACGGACAGGGGCGACTGGGAAAACGGCAATTGCATGTGAGCGAGTGCGCTTGCAGATCATTTCGGAATGAACTGTCACTTAATTAGCAATTTTAATTGCTCGCTAAAAGCATTACGCGAATGGCGCCCCGGACTGGTGACTTCATTGTGCCGCCGGAGAATGTGCAGATGGAGAATCAGTTAATTACCGAACAGGCAGATTTGTGACTGGCACGCTGGCTGGTGGACTGGCTGGATGCTGCTTTGCATTTTCCCGGTGCCCAGCCTTCGTTTCCGGTTCCCTTTTTTTCCAGCACGGCGTGACGATGGTGCAATGTTGTTTCCTTCGCTTAGTTGCTCTAAATGGCCTGGTATTTTCGTTGCATCAAAACACTCTTCGCCGAGTGGCCTCAGCTGTCTTGCATTTTGTAAGTCCGCAGTAATTTCAGTTGAAAATAACTCATCGTGTCTGTAAGCTGGTTGAAAGAATGCATCTCAGACTGATAACTCACAATGCTGACATCAGTTGGTCAGAAACATCCAACTTTAATACACAAAACTCGAGATGAAAACCTTACCCAAATCCTGTGGAACACGTAGAGCCGCTTGTTCAATAACTACCGTTAGGGGGCTGAAATCTGCCGTCATTTAAGCTTACGGCAAGGCAAACGGAAACTCTCCCGAAATCATCGGTCCATCGGGGCGAAAGCAGAAATTGCTGAACGCTTCGAGAATCTTTGCCGGAACCGGTCGGTCGGAGAATGTGGGGCAAAGTCAACCTTAATACTTGTTGAAAGTTTCTTTTTTCCGAATGTAATTAAAAGAAAATACGGTCTGCTTAGAGTTTCGCACTCGATGCACTTACCATGCCCCATGGACCCGGAATGCATAAAGAGCGTACGCGGGAGTGAACGTTTGTTTTTTTGTAGACTTTATTCTTGCAGTTTTGGAAGTTCGTTTTTCGCTGATCCTTTTATTGCTCGTAAGCGAAACCCGGATGCAGCCGGAACCGGGCGCGAGGAATGTGAAGAAAAGTTTAAGCTCGAATTTAAAATTTTCACCATTTTCACTCCGGTCGCACTTTCTCCGATTCCGCGCCCGGCCGAACTGGGTTAGTTTTGGGGCGGATTTTTTTTTTGCTCAGTGCCGTTCTCCTTCTCGGCGGCTCTTGGCGACTACGGTGCGGTGCAGAAAGGCTAATTACTATTTCGGAGCACGGGCGCGAAAACCTTGACCAACGGCGTAAAGTCCCACTGTGTCTGGTGTGTGCCTTTTTCGGGAGAAACTCAGCCAAAGTCGAAGAAAGCACAACGTTCGGCTGGGACCGCGGTTTTCAGCTGCCGCTCCTCTGCTCCGGGACAACCCGAACGACCTCAGACCAAGAAGTAGTGCTGCAAAGACACAGAGGAGAGTCAAATGAGAGCAGACGGGCCAGTCGGACGGTCAGATGGAATGAATTTCGAATGGATGAATTGTAATCGGAGGGGGGGGCAAAAAAATCGCAAATGGCCGTCGGAGTCTCGGCGCGGCGCGGCGTATCATATTTTTCCTCACGGCCCCCGGTAAACCGGAAGCAATTAAAAGTTTAACTTTTTCAATTAAAAACTTGCCGACGTAAACGGAGTTCGCGAGACGAGACTTAGCGCAGGGTTTGGCTCGGCGATCGCACGGGATCGCCCGGACCGGTGCTTGATTACCTTCGGATCGGACTGCTTCCAGCACTTGTGCAGCCAGAACGCCTTGTCGCAGAGGTTCTCGCCCTCCGGGTACAGGCAGCGCTTGCCCATGTGCAGCGCGATGTCGTGCATCGAGTCCGGCAGCGAGTCGTGCAGCTTCTCCAGATGTACGTCCCCGTTGTCGTCCACCACCTTGGACTCGTGGAACAGACAGTTCATGTAGCACTTTAACTTTTCGTCCTCGTGGATCTCCTCGTCGCTGAACTTTTTGATTGCCTCTGCGAAGGACACGGCATGACGTTAAAGTGTCAGAAATGGGAACCATAAATCTGCACGTCTCCGATCTGTGACCACGCCGAAGACAGTGTAAAAGTACGCCTGAACTTATGCAAACCCCACCGTTTGTGTTCTCCAGTTACTTTAACCATTCTCTTTTAACAAAAATATCTTTAGATCGCTACGGTAGGCTTTCGAACACCGCACTCCCCAGTTGCAGCTCACCGTCTGTGGCGCCCGTCTTTTTGACGCATATATCGTGCAGCGGCCTCAAGGCTTCCAGCAGCTCCGGAGGTGGATATTCCGCATCCCGGCGCGGTGTCACATCCGCCCGAGCCGTAGCGATGGTCACCACCGCAGCGCACAACAAAATGGCCACACGAGCCATAGTGAATTTAATTGAGCCGAGTCCAACGAAATCGCCACAACACTGAGACCAACCGGGCGAAGAATGTTAACTTTTTATATGATTTTACGCGCAAACCGAGCGATCTTGCGGTGATTCAAAACGCCAGTAATGCTGATGAGGCATCAGCTAATTGCTCCGATGGCTGTTAATTTGGTCAGCTCGATAATTATCAACCTGGCACCCGGGGCTTAGCAACCGAACTAGGGTAGGGTTCGTTCCCCGGGAGGAACCGAATTCTTCAACTTTGACCACGAAACCGCCACCGAGGATCGGCGAGCCCGACAGGAGCAACTATCACTCAATCAATGGTGTTGACAAATCAATCATGAGCAACATGTTCTCCATTATTCCGTGGCGGAGCGTGAAACTTTTCCGTTCGATCTGGACCCGACCCGTCCCAGGGCAGAGAGGGCACAATCTTCGAATTCGTGGCCACGGGGCGGCGGTGGAAAATTGTTCGAACATCGCCAAACATCACATCGAGGAAAAACAAACTTACTGGTTCATTTAGCAGCACTACTCGGAGGGCAAAACTTTGCGCCTCGGCAGCTTGGCAGTTTTCTGCGGGGGGAAAAGGCCGCGTCACGGTGGACGAAGGGACGGAGGGGCAACGAACGATGACACAGGGGAAAAACTAAGCAGAGAGTTTCCCTGGGGCTCGGCCCTTCGAATTTCTCCTTCCGGAGCCCGAATTCCGATGGCAAATCGATGGCTGCTGCGTGATCACGCTCCCCGTACCCGCAGATTCGTCTTGGCCGGGGGAAAACGGGACCAGGATGGAACCGAGGGGGAAGCAGTGCTGCACGCGGGAGATGACACCAGGCGGTTCACCGCACGGTCCGGGGAGCGTAATTAAGTTCATGGTTAGAAATAATTATGCGCTTGTGTTTCCGAGAGGTAAACAATTAACTCACGAAACGTGCCATTAATTTTCCCCTTCAGAAACCCGGCGTCTCGGCACGAGAGTGGGCAAGTTTTCAGAAGCCCTGACGCGGGGCCCTCTGACGGATGTCGGAGACGGCTTGGCCGGATCTCTTACCGGAGAGGAGGTGCACTAAGGCCGCGACACCCGCCGATTACCTACGCGGCCGATGATGAATGATTTCCGTGCTTGGAGGTGATAGTCGTGATGTATGGGCGTACGGTTGTTCGGACGGACGTCACGGTGTGCGTGCGCTTTGCAACGCTACGAGTCCCGAAACGGAAGCGCCGACGGTGAAAAGTGCTCGAGGAAAAATAATTGAATCACGAACACGAACCGGTGAGCGAGTGACCAGCGAGTGACACCAGACGCCGCTACCAGACACCGGACTAATGCAATCGTAGATGAGATTGATGCGAAAGTTTACCTGTCATAACATGGAGAACTGCGCCATAACATTAAGAACGCCTTCCATCCTAACGGATCCTCTCAGTGATCAGTAAAGAAACAGTTTTTCTATACAATGATAGTGGTTTTATGGCGCTTAAGTGCTAACGTGCTTTTTGCTATTGTCCTTCTTCCTTTAATTTTTATTTTTCAACGCTGTCACTTTGTAGCAGGCTGTTCAATAAGTTTTGAGGGTCAATAACAGAAGGCGCTACTGCTAACCTAATTGGTTTTGTTTTGGTATGTTGGTCCAGTGATTGAATTTTTATTTTTGAAAAATTTAAAAGCAAAGAAAATTTGTGAACGAATGTTGAAAGTATGTAAGGACTCTTCGCCTTCAATAAATAGAGCAGAAAAAATTGCTGAATTTAATCGTTATTTAGCCTTGAAAGCGTGGACAAGCCTTGAAGACGATCCATGTCAAGGACTTCAAAAAACAGTAGGATAGGATTTCTAATGGGAAAATCGTCGAAGGTCCTAAAGAGATTTAGTATCCCATAGGTATCTCATTGGGCAGTTTAAGCGATGTTTGCGACTTCCAGCTGTCTGCAGACCTCAAAAAATCATGCGTGGAAAGCGGTTTTCATCAAATGATGAAGTCGCAGAAGCTCTACACATTTCTTCCAGCGATGGTCTCTGTGATCCGTCCAAACAGTTCTCGGAAAAGCAGTACATTTCCTCTTCAAAATAATTGTTCACGAAGGTGATTGCCTCTTCATTTGACGAAAATCCCCATCCTCTGAGCGCTATTTTCAGATGAGGAATCTAAAAGAAGCGGCGAAGGGCTGGTGAGTAAGGCGGATAGTCAAGCAGTTCAAACCGTAGTTCGCGGATTTTCGCCATGTCAATCGCTGAGGTGTGAAAACGCGTGGACAGTTTTCACGTTTCGTCGCGTCGACAGCCAAATTCTCATTTTAAATGTGACCAACTCGTTTTTGTGACATTCACCAAATTCCCCATTTGCTAAAGTTGCCAGCTTTAGAGTTGAGGTCAGAAACGTATCAGAAACCTCGCTCGTATAACAAATGACAGTGCCAATGTTGGTCAATTGCCAATGGGTTATTAGCACAAGTGATTGAACTCTGAGTTTGGTGCTATTTTGCTTAATTTGGAAGCTCAATTTCTGTGAATATGTTACAAAAATTTTACTCGAGCTATTTGAAACATACCGAACAATCCAAAGCTGAGCATAAATCGAGGAAAACAACGCAAAACAGTAGCAGTATCCTGCTATCATCTCATTCGCTTCGACACAACGCAAAGCGGATTAATGAAAGCCGGTTTTTTCCGAGAGAGACCGTACAAAGTTCTGCAAGGGCCACTGTGTCACTGAATGGAATGTTTGGCATTCCTGCTACATACTCAAAGCACTCACACGCGATAGTGCACCGACACTGCACCCCGACGGGTCGGGAATTAGTGTGGATTGAATCCACCCCAAAAACTCACCGCGCCCACGGTGCCTGATTGGCAGATGTGCCTAATGAGCATCGTTAGCAGAAATTGATTACAATGGAAGGCATCGGTTTTTCCAACTTCGCCACCGGCCCCGAACGGCAACGCTGGCTACCGACCCGAAAGCCCACTCGAAAATGGGCTCAGCACGTCGTAGGCTTCCGCCGCCACTGACTTCAGATGTGTCTGCAGGGAAAAGTTGCGTCAACCCTCGGTGCGTTTCTATTACTGTGCGAAACCCCCAAAAAAGGCGGCCCCGGAGTCCTGAAAGGTGGGTGGCGCACGTTCTCTTTTCACCACGCGCCATGCAGAAAAACCCAAACTTGATGAATGCGAACAAACAAACCGAAATGAAAATGCATGACCGTCGACAGAGCTGCGGCGCAGTGCGAAGTTCTGCCCACGGACCGTTGGCATCGGATGACGCAAATTATCTCATCTCATTACACAATAACACAACTTTTTTTCCCGTTCGCAAAGCCCCAATTCGCGTCCCGGTGGCCGGTGTAAAGTTTCACCGAAAACTCCCTCCCATTGGGCGTATCACGCACGGTTCGCGATCGTCGGAAAATGGATGGTCGAAGGCACGCCACAGTTCACCGGCCCTGCTCGGTCACTGTCAGCCCTGTGCCGTGTGGACACGAACCTGTCGGCCCTTAGGGCCCAAATAAGCTTAGCGAAACTTTGTCACCTTCACAGATCAACGGCCCAGCCGGACCGGCTGACTTCCTAGGCACGAATTCGATCGGCGAAAGTCGGTGCCGAGACGGGCCGAGAATAATAAGAAACAATTTTTCAAGCTGTTCACAAATCCTCAAAATTCGACACGCCGAAGACGTCGCCTTCGAAACGCTTCGACGCTCGAACTCCATTTCGAGTCCTTTTTCGCCTCTCGAACTCTGACAACCGTCACCCAACTCCCGGGAGAAAGATCCCTTTCCCAGGCGGCGGACTATAAATCAGCACCCCCGTACCCGGTAGCCCGGCATTCGAGGGGGGGTGGGTGGTCCGGGGAGCCGTCCGCAAGGATCGCCAACTTATGATGCCTGGCTACCTGGTGGCCCAGGTCCGGGCGTTGGCAGGTCGGCCCAACAAAGGACACCGATTTGGCAGATATATTCAATAAAGTCAAACTCACCGAGGATTTCCCCGGGTTCCGGGCGTCCTTCGTTGAGAGATAGACAAAAAGGGAAAGAAAGAGAGCGAAAGGGAGAGAAAAATCACCTCGTCACGCCTCGTTTATCGTGCGTCCCGTGCGCGATACTTCCGTGTCTTCCGGCCGCTCTGCCACTGTGAATGATGCGCCCTTTTAGCATCAAATGGACAAGAACTGACCGTCGACCGGCCCTCTGATGGCGGCGGCGGCCCCTTTGTTGAACACACTATTATGCCACTACTTACGGCCACGCCCGCCTAGAACGCCTTGGAGCGAGTGCCAGAGTGCTCGCGTCGGGACGAAGAAAAATTTTGCTCATAAATTTAATTCCCTTGTCCCATGCTGACACGGCCTCAAGGGGATGAAAGTATCAGGATCGGCACTTTTCCCAGATTTCACATCCCCGTGGGAGGGCACAGCCAACCCACTGTCGGGCTGTGGCCGTGCTGTAAATGTCCCGACGGAGTGTCAAAAAACGGGGGGAACACAGCCCTCGGAAGCCAGCATATCCTGGGGGGTCCACGATGGATGCGCTCTAAAATAGTTGGCTCATCAAAGGGTCCCGGTTTTTGTCCTGTGACCCGGCCTGATCAACACCATCACTCATCACGCGCCGCTTTGGCGCGGTTGGTGATGATCAGAAACATTCACCGACGCGATAGGAGCCGGATAGGCCGGAGAGCATTTGCTGCAAAATGTTCGTCCTTTTCTTGGAAAGTCCATAAAACCTCCAGGACGGTCTTAAAGACGCCACGCCACACAAGTCCGGCGTGGCGACAAAAGGTCCCACATCTCCCCTCCCAGCTCTACAACGTCTTGAGATATGCGAATAATGACCGATGAAAAGGACGACTAGGAAGCGGCGGTAGTGGCGGCTATGCTGACCCGCGTCTCGTGTGCGCTGTGAGGTGAAAAGATTACAATTCTCATGCCCCGTCCCTCGGCCCGCACGACCACCGCCCACCACGGGGTAAGCGAAGGACGAAGCCTGTCGACCGCTTTTCAACGGACGCTTATGATTTATTGAAGCCATTCTTTCCATCCTTCGGCGTGCGGCTGTCGTCAGCGGCGTCGTTGTTGTCGCGCGTTCCGAGCCCTCGGTCGCCATCTTGGCCGTGGCGGTTTCCGCTGTGGTCATCCGAACCCCTTATCACCGTGGGTTCCCGTGTCACGCCACCCCGCTCTTCGCTCCGCAATTCATCGCGGGGACACAGGATAATTTATTTTTATCATTCACTCTTTCTGCTACCTTTCACCCGGCCGCACCCGAGGTTTGTCGCTTAAAGTTAAGCGGCCTTGGCTACGCACATGCCGGTGCCGGTGCGGGGCTAGTGGCGATTTGAATAAAATGTATGTCCTGCGGTATATTTTCCGCCGGCCCCGTCCGAGTCCGCGACATGGACTGCAATGGTGCGATAAAAGCGGAACGTCGGTTTATGCATAACATTAGCTACCTCGAACGCAACATCTTCACATCCCGGGCCGGGGGTGCGTGAAGGCCATTGTGATTGAGGATGACGCATGACATTTGCTCACAACTGACAGAGCGCTTTGCTAAATTACCGCTAAACCCGGAAAGGCAAAATGACGGACCCCGAAAGCCTTTCTTTGTTTTCCTTGCGAGGCAACTGATTAATAGCGACACTCCATTCACGGCCCGGTCAGCGCAGGTGTGGATAGTGGTTGATAACTGTTTCAGCGTCCCCAACCCGCTTTCTTTTGGCTGTTCCTTTTATGATTGGCACCGTTGAGTGCTTGTTTAAGTTTTCGACAGTAATTTAAATAGCCCACTTACCCTTATGGTTTTGTTTCGATCGAAGTAGAAGGTTATCCAGATCCCAATAATTATCATACATGCTTTATGTGGCAGCCTAGCGTCGAGCGCCATTGCGGATTTACGTGTTCTTGAATCAAAACGCGTTCTTATTTCACAGTTATTGGTCACTACGGCAGTCACTTATTTTACGCGCTTATGACTTTAGAATTTAGCTAAGCAGAACGCGGAGGACAACAGTGTTCAGGAGCAACAGACTAGCTTCGTTCGAGAATTTTAAAGCACTGAGAATGGCTGTTTTTTGTGACAATACTGTTTATAGGTCTAAATGGAAATATCCAACGAACGGGTTGATTTCACGAATGCACAACAAGCTTGCAACAGGACAACGCTCGTTCACACAACGGCTCTGAAAAACCTGAAGTTTGAACCGTATTGACCCGGGAAAAACAAAGTCCTGCGATTGGTTTTCGGGAGACCTTTCGGGAAACCATTACAGCTCGGGTAATCAGGCGAAGACAGCTATCGTGTCCTTGGTTCAAGAAAAGTTGGAAAATTCTTTTAGTGGCGGAATGAAGATACTTGTTAACACGTTGAGAGAAAAGAGTAGAGGTTAATGGTAACTATGTTGAAAAGGAAATAGGTTAGGTTAGGATTTATATACAGGTGAAGAGCCCCAACTTGGGGATTCTATTTTTACCTAAATAAAACTCGTATAAAAATGAAACACGTTGACACGCTTCAATTCGTGGTATCAAAATGCTCTCCGTTTTTATTTCTCCTTCCTTATTTATAGTTAAATGGTGACCCCGCAGCTCACACATACCAACGAAATTCCATTCCAGCTATGATATAAGCTTCGCGTTTTTAATGCCCTTATTTGGTCCGAAATTGTGAGATGCCTCGTCCATGTCCCAGCCTGCGGTCAATCAATGCCTTATCAACCCCAACCAACTCGTATGGGCCGTTTATCGTATGGCTGGATGTTGCATTGCATCATGCATTCTTTTGGAGCGATTAGAGATTCGGTCCCTTCCGGTCTCTTTTGCCGTTCCATTTGAATTGCAGCAGCTGTATTAATTGAGTGCGTTGCATCTATATTTGCTTAGGACGCGTTTTGACTGCGTCTTCGATGTTCCGTTTCGTGGGAGATGTAAACAACGCGACTCGTCCTGCGCTCGTTTCAATTAGCTGATAACATGTTTCGAGAGCGAGCCGTTCTTATTTTAATGCTCGCGATCCTGTCTCTCGCGCTTATCTTTGTTTAGGACGCGTTATGACTGCGTCTTCGATGTTCCGTTTCGTGGGAAATGTAAATAAGGCGACTCGCTTGTTCCGATTACGCATTCTGGTTTGAGTCGCATATCGATAACGGATCCGCTTTTTCATGACTGGATAGAATTCGTGGCTTGCGCTGGCCTTGGTCTCTGCACAGGGTGGTTGAAAAGGGCACTTTTTCATTTTGTTATAAAGAAAAACGGGTTAATATTTTTCAATGCTTGATCTTTTATTTGAAAGGTTAATTCATGTCATATTTTTATAGAAAACAATTATTGTGCATTTGGTTAGTTTGGTTTACATTTGGTTTTTGAACCTATTTTATTCGTCTTCCGAAAGCATTTATGCATTATTTATCAGCTCGTAATGCCCACTGAAATTGTATTCGAATAACCGAAATAAGTAGATTGATGTTTTTTATTTAACCAGACGATGACTACAATATGGATAGATTGGGGTAACTAAAGGTGCCTTCAGGTTCAAGGTGACAACTTTTGTTAAGTGACAAGTCGAGTTGATCCTTATCAACTTTAGTTCTGTAGTCAGACATCCATTTCGAATTACTGTTCATTAATTCATTCTAGCTCCATTGCAGTTGCAATGTTGGGCTAACGTATGATGGGAAAAAAGTCTTTAATCTCGCCAGGATTCTCTTACTTACTTTGGTGTGTTTAACAGAAATCTCGCAAAATCGAAAAAAAGTCGCATTTTAATTATTGATTTCTTCGAAAAATTCAACATCGATTATACACGGTGAGCGGAATTGCCCATTTTGCTGCTGACACTGTGCAAGAAACTTTCCTCGTGCGCCTTTTTTTCGAAACATTAATTCCTGGAGTCCAAGCATTGTTTCACAATACAAATAACGTTAGACGATATCGATACAGCATTCGTCCAATAGAAACTTCAACTCTGTTATAGAATCTGTTAATCCTCTAAGCAAAGTCCTGTAAGGTTCTTAAAGATTAACACGATACTTTATTTACACATCTTTCAAGTTCTTCCAAGACGTCGTTTGGGAAATTTAACCTAACACTACGAAAAATGACAGTTTATGCCGCTACACATAAGTTAAACAATGGAAACGGTTTCAACTACCCTAACCCATTCAGCCCATTGATGCAATCGCCATCGCCGAAGACTTGAAAAGTGCCCCGCAGCACAGGAAGACCATTTCCGGCCAAGAGGGAAACTTTCGGCACACACAAACACCGAAACGAAACAAACCCGGGTCTTGGAGTCCTGGTGGCGTCGGCAGTCAACGAGCTGGCCCCGATCCGATCGCCCGGGCGTAGAACTAACAAAAGTCACTTCACAGCAATTCACCTCCAGTGGACTGGTTAAACGGAAAATATGTTTTCTCTCGAAAGTAAACTTCTTCACTGCATCCCCTTCTGGCGAGCGAGAGGAAGAAATTGAACGCGACGCGACGCGGTGGTGGCCCTTTCGAAATTTGCTGAAACGACCCGAAATCCTTCACCGCATCCTGTCGCATCCGGTCCGGTGCGGCTAATAGTTGGGTCGTTTACTTCCGCTCGGAACACACTTTGGGGAGGGGCGGGTGGCCAGGAGATCATTTGTTCCTGGAGTCGGTCGGTCGGTCGGTCGGACGGTTGTCGAATGAGGCCGAATGTGGCTTGGCCAGACCCATCATCATCAGCAGCCTTCACCTAGTGCGCCCGTCCGCCGTGGCGCCGTTTGGAAGAAAACGGTAAAAGGAGCATAAAAAATCAACCGGTGGCTTCAGTTTATGAAAAGTCATAAATTTTACGTTTCCACACACACGCGCACACAGACACAGAGCGAGCGTTCCTGGGAAGAACTTGCACGGCAAAGTTTCCGCCCTCGATTGGGCCAGTTTTTCTCGGGATGTGTAAAGTCGGAACACACCGGGCACCTTGCGGGATTCAATCTCCCAGATATCTGCTCTCTCCGTGCCGTGGTGCCTTGTAGCGGTTTTTCGGGCCGATCAGGGAACACGATGGCCGCCGGTGCCGGGGAACGCAATTTTAAACTCAATTTGAAACACATTTCCGGAGCATGTTTGGTGAAATAGCACACACACTCTCACCGACACCAGAAACAATAAACAATTGTGCCAGAGTGGGCGAAATTGGGGTGATGGATGGGCGGGCGGGTGGGTGGTCTGGTGCGCGAGAGTCAGTGTCGGGGGCCACATTGCGGAAGACGAAATCCTGTTTCCGGTGCGGTGTGCGGTTACATAAGTACGGAGCTGCTGCAGACCGACAACACGACCGTTACCGGCGAAGGCGTTACTTTGCGGAACGTAACGGCACTTCAACTCTGCCGGTGGCGGCACCTTATGGGCCTCCTTGTGATATGTGGCCCCCGTTTCGCAACACACGAATTGATTCATCGCTCAAAATTGGAAATTGTGACAGTCGCCCTTCAACGAACATCTCGGAACCATAAGAAAACCACCGAAAAACCCCGGCTCCAGAGCGTTTTAGGGAGAAGCTATATTCACTTACTGTCTTCAAAAGTTATTTTCTGCTTCGTCGGGTCTTAAAACGCTTGAAAACGCTTGATTTAAATAAAACGCACCGCGTTTTGGGGAGAATCTGCTTCAAGCGTTACTTTCCGCAAGGCGGCTGTTGAAACGCTTGAAACGCTCGAAACGCTTGAAACGCTCGAAACGCTTGAGTGGAATAAATGTAAAAAAATTGTTAAAAATTATCTCCTTCATGATAAAATATTTTGCTTTATTTTGTAAGTATTTTTGGCCAGCATCTGGGCGAATCCTCGTCCCACTGTGTCACTCGGCCAACCGCAGAGAGACGTTCCACTCGATTTTCTCGTCCTAGGCGGTTCGCCCGATGCCGCCGGTCGCAGGAAGGTGCGCCGGGAAAAATGGTTTTATTATAAAATTCCCTTGGCACACCACGCGGAAAAGGAAATTCTTTTGTCATTCCTTCGCCAACCGATGGCATAAACTACCTCCGGCCGGCCGACCTGTCGGCCGAAGTGATTCCGTGAGGGAAGGCTGTTCCTCCATTGTTGCGCAGAGCTGGAGCCGGAAACCCGGGTCTCTCCGAGGAGGGCGAGGAAAGAAAAACGTTTTCCTTTTCCTGGTACGTGTATGTGTGCGTGTGGCCTTTTTTCCTTTGAGGGCTTATATGCGGCCATCATATTCCATTGAACCACCGTGGCGCAGCCTTGTCGCATGTGGCAGGAACCACACCGCGAAGGACGTTCCAGGACTGGTGACAGTGCGTACCGGAGAGCCGAGAAACAATTTTTCACCGACCCACGCGCGCCACGCAGATCGCTGATGGGCATCAATTCGCTGCCACCCGCCGGGGACACGGTGTGTTTGAGTTGGTTAATTGTTTTTAAAGCACAGTTTTGACACTTTGATCGTCATCATGATCGTGTCGCGTGTTCTGAGTGATATGAGACGGAACGGAAGCCGGGAGAAAAAAGACGCACAACTTCTCCGAAGTTGGTGACGGTGGTTCTTAGGAGACAAGAGCTTCCCGTTACATGCCTCAGCAATCTCGTGGTACTCGGGCGCGCGGGTGTTTCGTCGGAATGTGACAAATTGATGGTGTTACATTTTGACACCAAACAGCATCCGCGAACGATGGCGGCGTGTTGCATCTGCCCGATTCTCCCGCTAATTGTGGTGATTGCGCGCAGTGGATTGGCTTCCCGGAGGAACCATCAGGTAGGTGGAAT
Organism: Anopheles bellator; assembly: GCF_943735745.2. Lineage (NCBI taxonomy): Eukaryota > Metazoa > Arthropoda > Insecta > Diptera > Culicidae > Anopheles > Anopheles bellator. The sequence goes on from NC_071286.1 coordinate 35,171,857, forward strand.
GTTTAATCTTCCGTCGGAATGCCGAACGAGAATTCTCTGCGGCTGTGAATGCTGGCTGAACACGGGCTTAACCTTACGTAAGATATGCACCTGGCCGAGGGTTAGAGTAAGCGGATTGTAACAATCCGGTGCAGCTATTTGTATACAAGACATTTCGAGGTTTCAGGGGGAGCGTGAAAGAGGGAAGAAAGAAAGAGTGTGGAAGCGCTCTGCTAATATTTGCGGGTAAAAAGAATCTATGCTTTAATTTATTGATGTTTAATTTTATCAAAAATTTATGTTAACTTTAGAATGGCTAACGAAATAAAGTTCAACTTCTTTTGGGATAGCTCGTCTAAAATATTGGATGTTAGTTTTAGGTTCTAAGAGCAAAATTATGACAATTAAATCACTCTCTCTATTTCCACCGTTTTGCTGCACCAGAGTAGATTTAGTCAATAATTAGAACTAAAAGGTTTTTATATAATTTTTGATATTCAAATGCAGTAAAATTCACAAGACATTGTTCTGTTTCCCAGCTTGTAAGTTGGACAAAACCTTGGAGTATTGTAAACGTCGAATGGCCATAAATATGTGTTTTGATGGTAAAAATGACAAGCATATGGTAAAAATATTCAACCAAAGCGAAGCAGTAGTTGGCAAAATAATTGAGAGATATGCTGATGGTGATTGCGTATAGAAGCTGGTGGACGTAAGATATCTCATCTTAATTACTAATCCCTTTCTATCCGCCAGAACTATTCAATAAAAAATGCAATCAGAAGGGGAATACACGTCACTTCTGTGCAAGCAAATCTGGCCTTGGCTTCAAAACACTTCCAAACCAAAGTCAGACAATTAATAAAACAAATCGGTTTTTTCATCGGCATCATCATTTGAATCCTGATTGATTCTGGGCAAACTTCAAATCGGTGCTGGCTTCTCAGGACTGATGGCATGGCTCAACTACAGCTATGAGACTTTATGCTCTAGGGATGCATCTTTTCCAGCAAACTGGAATTTTTGAGGATTTTGCCAACTTGTCTATTACAAGGGCTCAAACCAAACAAGCCAAAAGCTAGACTGCTCAAGATCCGAGCTGCATGTTGAATGTATCTATAATCACTGCTAGAATTAAAAACAGGCTGCATGCCTTCGAAGAAAGCCTCCGTATAAGCACCACTTCATTTAAATGCTACCAAGCGCATCACACATCCTTATTGTCGGTTAATATCTGCTATGGAGTCGTTTATGATACTATGAAGCACTAATTCCAAGACTTATTGGATTGGAACTTTAATGCTTATGGAAAACTTTGCCTTGAAATCTGCCCAAAAGTTGCTCACCCATCGCCATATTTTTCTTAGCTCAATAGTCCAAACGGAAACTCTAAGTAAAATGTAATCCTTGATCCTAGCATTTACAGATGGTACAGCTTCTACATCAAAACTGTAAGTATTTCTCCATCGAATCGAATGTGTTTTATTTCACAAAAACCTAACACGACGACGAGACCAGCAGACAGATGAATCGCTGCCCCGACCCATTTCGTTGGTCTTTGGTCGGGCCCAAGGATTAAGGACCTTCGGGGAGTTTTGTTTTTCATTACCCATTTCATTTTATTGCCCCGCTTTTACAGGCGTGTTTGGGCGTGCGTCCGGACCCGTAGGACCAGAGCCACCAGCTGGTGGAAAGAGGTGTGTTTCATTCGCCATGTTGGGCCCCGGCCGGAACGAATGTTTCACGGAATTGGATTAGTAAAGCTTGATACTGTTTTGGGGGACGAAAAAACCTCGAAAGCTCCGGGAAGCCGGAAACGTAAAAAATGCGCCACGCAAATAACGGTCTCGGGCGCCTGTTGCGGCCAATAATAATCAGTGCGTGCCGATCGGGGATCGGGGCGATGGTTCCCGGCGACCGTTTAAAGCCATCACGAGAAACATTCCTAAGCCAATCCCGACCGCGGGACAGCGCATAAAAATCAAGACTGTAAATGATTTGGCGCTCGGGCCCGTGCGGCGCCCCGGTCGGGGTGCGATTCTTCTTCTCCCTTTCTTTTTTTTCCCAACTCTAATCCATTTCATTTCCATCCCTTTTGATCGTTTTCTGGCCCGTCCCTTTGCCGAGCGCCGCTTTTATATTTTACGGTCGATATTTATAAGTGATTATAATCTTAATACTTCAGCAAACCGGAAGAGCGTGGCCACCGGCGGATCAGCGGAGCGCTTCACGATGTTCCCCGCTGTTTCCCTGTCCCGGACACTTGGCGTGATGCGCAAACCGCAGCTCGCCATTCCCCTCCCATCGGACGGCTCTTAGGGACGCCTGATGGGCCCACTCGGCCACCGTTGCTTAGCGCCGTTTCCAAATTTCGGCCATTTCGTTTTATTCACTGACAATACGGTTTTCACTCACCGAGACCGGTGGGGTAGGTGGTTCGACACCCCACGCCCACCGCCAGCCATCAAGCTTTCCCTTGCCCTCCATCCGTCCCGTCCCGGCGTGGCCGGTTGTTTGCCAATCGAGCAAACCACAAAACCCGCAAACTTCAAATAAGCCGGGCCCCAAACAGGCCCGGAAGAGCCATCAAGACGGAGGAGGCTCTTCACAAGGCCCGAAACAAACGGCACTGGAAATGAAATCCGAAGCTGAAATATAAAATAAAAAGGCGGACAATTTGCTCGGGTGGTTTATTAACGATGATTATGCCTCAATTCAGTCCGTTTATCACCAGCAGCAGCGGGACCACCGGAAACCGACACCCGGACGGATTCTTCGCATTAGCCAATAAACGATCGTTCGGTGCTGCCCCTGGCTTGAGGGGGATTTTCGCAAGGACAGAGAAGCCAAAAGAAATCGGTATCCTTGCGCTGGACGGACCATTAGGATGGCGGCCCGGGAACAAGCGGATTTAATTGACTAACGTCACGTTTTGAAGCGCTCGGCCACATTTACCCCGGGGGCTGACGGATTGGGGAAGCGTAATTCGGGATCCGGATCTTGGTGGCCGTTCTTTTTTTATTACAATCATTTCTTCGCAACCCGCCGTTCCGACACGGGTTCCGACGCTGACCATCCCAAACGGACATCACTCTCTGGACAGCCCTCCCGTTGGAAACATTCTGTTTATTTCCCGGTCATTATGGGAGACTGATTTTTATGGCCTTCCCTGCCCACTCCCGGGAACGCGGACCACCCGGACCCAAACCCGGACGGACCCGGGGTCCGGAGATTGCGAGCCATCGACGATGGTTTGGCCGGAGGATTTTAAATGTGAAATGGAAACCCATCAACAGTCAAACCAAATGGCCACGGCCAACCATCGGGGCCAGCCAGCCGGCCAGCCCGGGGGCGAAGAAAGCCGGTAAGCTAAATGAAGGCTCTAATCGCCTGTTTTACGGTTTGCTGCTAAGACTTTCGGTGGGGCTCGCTTACGCTCGCGGTCCCGGTCAAACGCGTAATGGAAATGGGAAAACATTGGAAAAATCGACGGAACCCCGGAGGGGCCAGCAGCAACCGTGGTCGCGGCAGTTTTGTGGTATCGGGTAGGGGCCGGACAAACTTTGGCCGGGCTCCACTTGCACTGCCCTGCTCCCGAACCCCTTTTTTCCGCGGGGACAGTTTTATAAGCTTTGGACTTCCGAGCAAATTACAGGCCGGATTTGTGTCCGTTTGTCCGTCCGTTGGTGGGTTGTCATCGATTTATCAAGTTTATTGAAGGCGCTTTATTCGCGAACCATTTCACGGTTGGCGGTTATGTCTGGTGTCAGCTGATTAATGTATCCCTTCCGAATTGGCGCACGACGACTCGGCGGCAGCGCTCTGGTGGAGAATTTTTAATTCTATGCTTCGCGGTCAGGTTTAAGTGGAATTTTATTCCACTAAGGATTCAGCGGCCGATTAAGTCAGTAGAAGTCTTGTTGATATTTTTGACTGGGCATATCCATAATTAATTTTAAATATTGGTTCGTGAGTTTTGGTTTTTTTTGCAAGTAAAGTTCATCAAATACGGCAGTAAATCGTTAAGTAGTGCATCTGAAATAAATGGGATTGTTGGCATTGCTCCATGAGAGACAACTGGTGGGGAAAGGCCAAGCAACAGGATTTCCTTCGTATTCAGCGACTTTAATCTTACACTTGAACTCATTTCCTTTACATGGTTTGTTTAGCTACCTCACAATTCATACCACTCGGAGATTCATTTGTAGTACCCTAACGACTATTAAAAGATCTCAACGCAAACTGTCGTTCCTAAATTTAGACACGTATCCAGTATAGCGGCCAGATGTTTTCGATGGCGTTGTGATATTGTTGCTCTCCAATCATTTATACTCTTTTCAAACATTTCAGTTGTCAAATTATTGGTAAAATTCACAATGTTGCAAAATTGTCGATAGGACGAACAAAATTTTTGATTGGAAGTAAAATTTGTTCGCCGGTTTATTGTTCATAGTTTCTTTCTTAATTCAAACTGACGGTCAGAATCTAAAGTTGTTACAGAAAGCAGATTACCCAGATTCCGATACATTAGATATTAAGTTACGAACAGCAGACGACTTGAAAAATATGGAAAGACTGCAAAAAAGCAACCGTTACATAATAAGTGTAATTACACTATTATTATTACTTAAATGTTTTTTTTTTATTTATTGTTAGGACGGACAGAGCCCTATTAAGCACCAACCTAAAGTTGATATAGTGTCAGGGCCCAAAATGACGGCTGTCACATAGGAATCCTTTACTCGATGCAGCGCAGACGTATGAACTCTTCCAAGTGTGTCGAAAATTATCGAACAGGAACCGAAGACTTTAATTAATTGGAAGCAGATTTTGTTTCCGCAACTTTATCGAAACACCGTCCATCTCACCGTCCATCGCTGGATTTCGGTTCATTTTTATAATCGAAAGATTAAGCCCTTTAAGATTCGTAAACCACTTATGCCGCTGCTAATTCGATAATTGAAGCGCTACAAAAATTTTCAATTTTCCCAACCAAGTTCCGTAATGCGCAAATTGCCCTCGAGCAGCGTTACGATCGCCTCGGCTCGGAAAAACGGTCGCGTGGAGACTGAGCGACTATAAAAACCGTTTATGAACCGTTTAATGAATAATGAGATAAGGTTGTCATACGTCGTGCGAGTAGTTTCCCATAAACCGTTTAAGAAGGCTGCGATTTCAATCACGATTTATGATAAAGTTCGGCCCATGCTTTCGGTCCCCACAACAGCAGAGTAGCGACAATCAAACATCCCACCGGAGACCGGACCGCGTGAGCATGCCACAGGACGATGGCCGATGGTGGTCGGAACGATCCGTCACAAATCGGTCACCGGGGACAAATTATTCGTTCCCGTGGCCCACCACACAGCACCGAGTGACAGACGTTCGAACAGTAACGGCCTGCGGAACGGCCACCCAGCTTATCTGCCATCGGCCAACGGGCCAGATTGGGGCCACCGTTGGTGTTGCTCGGACCTTCCGTGCCCGGGCCACTTTCCGTTTTCCACGATTTTTCCACGTTTCTAGTTAAATGCCACCCCTCTAAGCGGCCACCGGTGACACGCACGGCCGGCTGAGCGGGACCATTAAAAGTGCTGGTCCGAAGGCCCCGAGCGAACGGGGCGCACCGCGTGCTTTCAACAGGTATTTGGCAATAAAATATGCTGCTTATGAAATTTAATAATAAGATTTCTGGCCACCCCCGAGTGGTCCATAAACTGCGACCTTTGAGTGATGGATGGAGCCGTGCGTGCGTGAGGGCTTCACCTCCTTCAACACATTGTTGTTCGCCCAAAACGGTTCGTTTCGAGGAATGATTTCTTGTTTCGATGCCGTTCCGGGCTCCGGGGTTTTCCGGTTTTTCTGTGTAACCCGGCGCAATTCTGGGGAAGGTGCGGGCACAGATTTCACCTGCGTTCGACAGCTGCCGGTGTGTTCTGCGTTGATTTACCACGCACGGTATGCGCACGCTGGCGGGAAAATCTTTCCGTCAACTTGACGATACTTGGCACGTAAAAGACGGCCGAAATATTTGACGAGATATGTCTGATCGATTTTTCCGCCGAACAAGAAAAGCCGCCACTTCGTTGTCTTCGCTCTCGGGTGGCGCAATAAAGAAAGAATTTTTTGTTTTCCACTTCACTGCACGCATTTCTCGGAACACCTTCGGCATGTCAAGTCACGGTGGTGGCGCGAGACAATTTGCCCAACAGTCAATCGGAATATTTTGGCCAACGACGAAGGTGGTGATTTTGGAGAAATCAAAACATGCAATCTGATGGACGGCCGCAGCACGCAATCTAACCACGTCGGTTGGTAGTTTTGGGCCTCCAAGAGAAAGGTTGTAAATGTTTTTCATTAGCTCAGTAGAGCCTCCCAAAAATGTTTGTAGCAATTCGAAATCTTTAAAGACACAAGTGTCAACGACCATTTCATTGAAATGATGTGTTGAAGACATTGGTCTGGCATTAGGCTAAGCTGGTTCTGAAAATGGTAGCCACCATGGGTAGCACCAAGCAATAATTTTTGATCGACATATGCTACAGCAAGGCCACATAACAGGGCACGTTGCATCATGCGGAATTCCACGCAAGCCTTCCACTGTCAAACTATCGATGCCTAAGGAATGCCATCCATTACATGGGCTACCTGTCAACTGGCTACACGGTCCAAACAGACCAGCCACTAGCTAATGAGAGTGCTTCTTGAACACAAGATATTCATCTTTCGATCACACTACAGTACATTCGGAGAGGCCACTAAAAACACTTGGCCCTGAACTCGCTTGGGGGACTAACCACGTGTGGTAGATGTAGCAAATGTGTATCAGAACAACCCAAAGTGGTCCGAATTATTACTTTTTTATAACTGCTAATGGAGAAATGAGAAATGAAATGTAAAATTTTACTCATCATCCAATACTAAAACGTTGAAATGAGTCCATCACTAACTAAATAGGAACGATAGGACACCGAATTGGATTGCAGAAAATATTGTAAGCTTCATCGAATCATTTCATCATTGTTCGCCACTCAAAAATGGAAAGAATTGTCTGAATACTAACGAACTACTACGTGGCTCTTCCGAAGATACGCGCTGCACTGTTTCATCGGTTTCGAGTGACGTCAGTTCGAACCCAGACAGTGCATCTACTCCAGAGCAAAACTTTATATTGTGTGCTCCGTATGTTCAAAAAACAATAATAAAAAGGAATACAAAAACGAACAACTAGAATAGGAAAAAGTGTTAGTAAAAGTCACTGCACGTTCTTGGCGAAACTAATTAAATTGATATTATGATAGCAGAAAGCACCATAAAACTTCAGAAAACGTCCCATAATCATCCATATTTAGTGCAATAGCCTCAGTACTGTTTGTAGCGTCGGTTTATGGCTTGCAAACACCAGTGGCTGTGTAGGGTTCGTGAACCACAATTTCGTAATTTATTTTCGCTTGCGAGGCGAAAGTTAACCAAAGAGTAAATCAAAGAATCTAACTTTTAATTGAATGGCTACCATTTTAGAAAATGAATTCTTTAGCAACTGAACAACGTGTTAAAACTATTAAAACTTAATGCAAAGGTGGGAATAAGAAGACGCTCATTTTTCCATCAAAACATTTTTCAGTGACGAATCACATCTACGTAAACAAGCAAAATAGGTGCATCTGGAGAACTAATCGATTGAAGAGCGATACCGTCAGATGATAACAATTGTGTTTTGTCTACAATTGAAGATATCGACTTACAAGATATGTGGTTCCAGCAAAACGGTTACGTTCGGTGACGTTATAATAAAGGTCACTTAATGATAAAAAATATAAAATAAAAACCTTCAATTTTCATGTGTTATTTTTAAGATTTAATTTTGAAACCCTGTAGAAACATGTCAAACTTCTCACACAACACACACAACACACACAAAATACACGCATGCAAATGTTACGGTTTTCTCTTTTTATTGTAATTAAAAGAAAAGGTACCACTGGCTCCACGCAGCAATAACTTACGGCCGATTGCGCTTACGCTAATGACTAAACTTAGAAGCCCTTCTTCTGAAGGGCCTTGATGTCCTGGTCGCCGTAGTAGTCCTCGCTGAAAAGGGGGAAGGAAAGATGCGTTAGACTGGCGGAACTGTTGCTAGTGCCCACTCAAACCAGTTTAGAAGGTTACAACCGGAGGTCAGTAAAGATCAGGAGATAGGTTGGTCAACGTTACCGGAAGCCCAACGTTTAGGGATGACACAAAACAAGATGCAAGATGCTTTCGGATGTCGGATCGTCGTGTGTTCACCGGTGTCCCGTGTTCCCACCAACATGGTACGTAAAAGTGCGTAAGGGAAGTGAATTAAAAAACACAAACGAAAATCACGCCCCGTCGGCCACTCGGAACAGTTAGTATCGGCAGTTAGGGAAGGTAGGAACACCGCGGAAACGTCATGAACGATGTCCACCGGGGGCCCACAGACCCCGGGCCCCCGGGGGAAAGGATGAATGACGATGAAGGGTGGAGAGTAGAGTGGATGGCGAAATAGGAGAGAGAATGTGTGTAACGGTTTTAAAGATTTTTTTATTATTTCATTTTCTTTAGACTTTAAACTCCCCTCCGTCTCTCCGGCTGTGGCCACGTGGGCCCCCCCCGGTTCTCTCTCTTCCTCTCTTCACCTGTCTCTCTCTCTCTCTGGTCTAGTCGCGCAGTTCGTAAACCTACTAATCAGACTACTGTAGCAAAACTGTTGATGAAAACAAAACTGTTCTGTGGCGTGGCGTCGTCGTCCGTTCTCGCGAGTTTTCCAATTCCAAGGACCTCTCACCATTACGGGGGGGTGGGTGGCTAGAGGGTGGGTCCGACTGAGTTCCGGGCTACCAAAGCTTAGTTGAGTATTCTTCTGCTGGCGGTTAAGAGGGGGGCACTGCCTAATTATTAGGCGGGGGTTTCGGGAGAAGGCAAAGGGCCGACAGCGGAAATCAACCCCCGGTCGAGTTCGAGCTTCACAATAAATAAGTTAAAATGAGACATCGTCAATCTGGCTCGGCGGTCTGAAGGAGGAACCGGGTGGGGTGTCCTGCGCTGTCCCGGGAAGGACACGTACAAACACACGGCACACGAGCCACACTCAGCGCATCGGCTTGAGTTTGGCTGTGAGAGTGTTTCGACGACGACCCCCTTCATGTCGACTGTAATGGCTGCCCCGGTGGAGTAGGTGTGGAGGTACTGGGTTTGTGGGGGCGGGGAGCTAGTGTAACAGGAGAAGGCGGCTCGGACGAGCAAGGGATGCCTTGCGGCCGGACGTTTTACAGCTCCCCTTTTCTGAATGCTTATCACTTAAAGGGTTCGTTTCCTCCTCCTGTGCTTCGGTGCCGGGTGGCAGGGCTGGGTGGGGCCAGGGGTCCCGGGCCCCTCCAAAGAAAGAAGTGATACGTTCGCGTAAGCCAATAACGCATTCCTCCCGCACTCCCGAGGCAACAGAACCTTATCGTGCGGGGCCCGACCCAATCCCTTCGTCGACGTCAATCTCCTTTGCTCCTGGCCGGGCCGGGCCATTGATTAGGCGTCGGCTGCTCCTGTGTGTGCCGGAAGGCGCGTAGGGTTTCTCTGAGGGCTATTTGTTTGATTTTTCCTCCGTCCCTGCCCACCGGACCACCGGGCGTCTCGTGCCGGACCTCGACGATGGTTGTAAAGTAGCAATTTTAAAAGTATTTTCTTGGCCCTTCTTCAGCGCGAACTACTCCGCTTCGCTACCACCCTTCGCTGTTGTTCTCCCTTATCTCTCATATCGTTCCCTCTCTCTCTCTCTCTCTCTCTCACTCTTTCTATTTATCTTTTGATCTATCTCGCTCGCTCTCTCTCGTTGTCTCTCTGCTGCTCTTACGGTTGCTGTCAGTTTGTATCGTTGGTCCCTGCCACTCGTCCTTTTTCGTGTGTCCTATCGGTATGCTGTATATCTCTAGCGTTCCCTCCCCACCCCGCGGGCTCTTGTGACGGTCCTATCCCCGCGCGCGCGCATCCTCTAGTTACTGTCCTTGGACGGTGCCGGACGGTTGGACTTAACGTTAGCTTTGGTGGGAGCGGGCGCACCACCGGACTGGCCGGCCAGACCGGCAAGGAGCTCACCCTTGCGGATGCTCTTCAAGTCCAAATCACCGTAGTAATCTTCGCTGTTGGTTGAGGTGGGAGATTAGATGAATGGTTAGAGAAAAGAATTAAGAATTATTCACTCAACATGAAACGGCGGGCGGCGAAGGCAAGGGATTCGTATGCGTAAGCAAAGACAAGTGGGCGACTCAATTGGCCTGGCATTTTCTAGAGTTTCCGTAGTTCCGGGGGTCTTTCGGTGGAAGGCTACGCTTCTCTGAAGGCGTGCTGTGTGGTGTAACGACGCTAGGTCGATTTGGAAGTGAGGTTCGGATGATTTCAGGAAGATCTCAGGAAGCCGACAGAGAGAAAGAGATAGTCCATGATACGATAGGTCGGATTAGACTGAAGGAGGACCAAGAACGGTAGCCCGTCTGTAGGGCGGTTCCCAGAAGTTCAGCCGAAGGAACGGAATTAAGCCAAAAACCACACACACACAAACACACACCCACAAACAAGAGCTCGAAGCGTCAGAAAAGGGCACAAGCACCAAAGGGGGGCTGCTGTGAGGGGTAGCGCTTACCATCCGGGAACGTCCTCCGGGTCCTCGCAGTTGCCGGTGCCGTCGGCTTCGCCAATCTTGAAGACCGTTCCGATCGGGCAGCCGTACTCGCGGGCGACTCCCTCCAGGCAGATGTAGTACTTGCGGCAGTCCTCCAGATGGGCATGTCGCGAGAAGGAACCAGCGTTGGCGATCTCACCGGCAGCGGGGCAGGAGAATCCGTTGGCTACCTCTGCAAATCGTGATCGAAGCAAGCGGCGTTAGCGACCCGGAGCCAGTCAACAAGGGGCACACGGGGGACCTACCTTCGTTTCTGCATTCCGGCACCTGATCGGCCCACATGCACACACGCGCATCACGGTCGTAGGCCAGTCCGGGCGAGCATTGGTAGCGCGAGGCCTCACCGTTCCAGCAGTTCCAGAACACGTCACACTTGCCCGCATCCGGGAAGATACCGTACAGACGCTCGCAGTGGGACGTGGAGATCGGAGGTTCTACAAAACAGATCGGCGTTAGACATCACTTCGTTACCGAAAGCAACAGAGATTAGTCCCAGTTCCGCTCAAACTAGTGAAAGGTGTGCCAATTATCGACACCTGCCCACATCGAGTTGGATCGATTAATCCCCGGCAACCATTGTTGCGTTGCAAACGCTAACTTCAACCGGCGTTCAGCTTAACTCTTCATCGAGGCGTGTCGCAATCAGTTAGCGGTGAAAGTGATTAGCATTATCCGTCAGCTCAATCGGCTCAATCCGCGGAATCACGCGGACGTCCCATTTATACGCAAGTGAGAGTAAACTAGGACACTAACTAGTAGCTGGCGACTCGTCGACCCGACTGCGGTCTAATGAAAACATTCCTATTGCTTCCGGTGGAGCCGGAAGCTGGGTTCGTTCACAGAACGGACCCGAAAACAATGGCTTAGGCCACGGGTTCTGAAAATGGGAAACCCCACCCGGTCGGGAGGTCGGTTGGCTAGCGTCCGATTAAATCACGTGTAATGGACAAATTTATAGACGTTTAATTAATTATTAGAGAATCACATTGTAGCGCCGGCGAGTGGCGCTACGCTCGGCCGTGCTGCGGATCCGCGGAACCACTCCGAACAGGAGTTGGAGTTGCAAAAATTTAATATAATTTTGAAATTTAATTTATCGCATTCATCGCGGGCAACCACCGCAGCCAGGCAGCTTAGAGAGCCAGGATCGAGCCAGGATTGGAAAGGTTTATTGGTCTTTTGGCGGGTTGGTTTGGGTCCCACTGGTTCACTTCCGCAAAAAGCCACCCAGCGGAGTTCCGCCAGTAGCAGCAACACGAAGCTAACCCGCGGATGCCTCTATAAATACTGGACCTGGTTGGTGGGTCGTTGGATGCGGAACATACCTAGCTGGGTGCGGTCGCCACAGTCCACGTTGTGCAGGTAGTCGCAGTTCTCCGTCAGGTACTTGGAGTCTGACGCGTCGAAGGCCAACCCATTGCCGCAGGTCTTCAGCTCGGACACGTTGTTGTCGCACTTCCAGTACTTGTCGCAGGAGCTCTGATGCGGGTAGAAACCGAAGTCATCCGGACACTTGAAGCTCTCCTGGGCCACAGCTGAAAAAAAACGGGAAAGGACACGTGGGGACAGTGGATTAGAGCAGGTGAGGACAAAAACGCAAACAAGCCGCAGTTCTCGCGCTGTTATCTCCCCGCACAGGTGAGTTAAAATTGAAACTTGGACTTGGATCCGCCACCACAGAGGGCACCCCAATCTCGCGATGATTGGGTGTCATTTTTCAAAGAACCCGAGCCCCTCGGGGCCTAAAACCAACCGGCCGAACCGGGGTGAGCTGGCCCGAGAGAGATGATGGATCGTTCCTCGTTCCGCGCACACCGACCGGACCGTGATCAGGTGAATGATTTGTGACCCGTCGGATTTGTCGGAAATTTTTCTTCCAAGAGGGTTCTGCCCGGTGCTTTCATCACTTCCAAGTCGCTTTTCTGACGGCCCAGGCGAAAATTAATCCAAATGCACGCCAACCCGACTGGCCAACGGTGAAACGTGATCTACGTTCTGTGGCTATCGGTGGCTTGTACTCGGTTATTGTGCCCCATCCGTCCTGCGTCCAGCCAAAAAAAAGTGTTCGGTCCGGTGTCTGCGCGGTGAAATATTACTGACGAGAGATTTGTTGCCGTTTTTTGTCTCGTACTTTTTTAAATTATTCACCACGTCAGCCGACGACCGCGGGACGACGACGACGGCGAGATGTCACATGATTAATGAACTCATCCCGACACGCTGAAGCGTCGGATTTCGGGGGAGAATAAAAGTTGACAAGAAATTTAGATTCAAATGAGCACCGCACCGGGCGCACACCTGGGCGATGCTAATGATATTATGCCGGCCGGATTGCGAGAATCACGGCGCGCACCCGCTTCTGCTGACTCATACAAAAGCGGCACATTCCCTTAATCCTCCGCCGGCGCTACGTGGCGGTTTCTGATCTGACAGACGCCGCCAACAAAACCGCAAACCACAATATGGACCCGGCGCCCGACACCCGGCACCCGGCACTTGATGACAGCGGTGGGATAGTGCACGCTCTCCTTTCCGAGCGCATACGCACGCACGCCCACGGCTTGGAGTTCAATAAATCTTCGGCCACATCGCATAAATTTGGGCTCGCCGATAATAATTACACACCGTAATTAGTCGGTGCATTTTTATCGCTTCGGAACGATCTTTAATTTATGCTCCCGGGCGACCTTTCAACTGGCGATAATTTACAGCCACCCACAGCGGAGCGGGAGCGGACCACCCCACCCAGGGAACTGGGAGTTAAGAAAGGGTCGATCGAAAACGGTGGGCAAGAAAGCCACCTCACGGCGCACCACGTGACATAACTTCGAGTGGCAAACATAATCGCTCCACATAAAATCGCTCATTAGATAATCGGCCGTAAGGTTCCGTTATTTTTTTCTCTTCGCTCTGTCGATGCTGCCAGCTTCTTTTGTGACATATTTGGTAATGCGTGCTCCGTGCGTACATTATGTTGCCCGCGGTTTCATGCTCGGTTTGGCTCGCGCATAAGTGAGCCTCGCGTGAGGCCATTAGGCGGAGCGCGCAACATACGCGAGCCACCAGGTAAAAAGGGAGAAGAAAATGACGGAAAGAAACGGAGCAAAATGGCTGAACTAATCGCGCTCGTTTCTTAATTAGTTTGGCCACAGCCATTGCCGTGCAATCTCGCCCGGATCGCTCTCAGCTTGCAAGGCCCCTCATAAAGCCTCACCGAGCATAACGCCACCCGCCCGCTTTCGTTTTCTCGGTTCGGTTTCTTCGCCCGTTCCGTTGCAATCTTCGGGGGTGGGCCGGAGAAAAGCATAAACTTTCGCTCTCAATTTCACGTGCCAATTGGCCGTGCGCTCGGATCGGGCGGCCCCGGGTTCATTCAACTCGCGGCGATCGTAGCGAAACACCTTCCGGAGCTGACGGGTGGCTGGCTTTCCCACGGCGAGGTCAAGCCACTTCGCGCTATGCTCGCTTCCTGCTCACTTCGTGGACGGCTGCTGACCATGAACGGAACAGCGAGAGAGACCTCCTCCTCCACCCGGGGTTCTCCGAGGGGTTAACGACCCCGGCAAGGGGCAAAGTGAAATCGAAATCGGCAAACCGTGGGACACACGTGAGATTTGCGTGCCCAATGCGCCGTGCTGTAATGGTCGCTCTTACAGCGAAACGATCACCCACCGGCCATGGGGTTTCCGGGGGGCACCCGAACAAATCCGCGCCTGATTAGATCTTATTATCGACACCCCGCAGTGTCGCAGCGCAATCGCAATTATCTCGCTCTCCCAGAACGGATCGCGGAACAGGAGTCCTTTGCCGTCTCACTCCTTTCAGCACCGAATGGCGCCCGGGGCACCGGAACAATGGAGCGGGCGATAAGACGTCGGCCGCCTTCTGCCTAAGGTCCTGACACGCGCGCTGATTATCTCCATTGTTATCCGTACGAGATGCGACGGGATGCGACCCGGTCCTATATTTATTTTACTTTCTTTTTTATTTCATCACGAGCCGCGTGATTGTAAGAAAATGTTGTCTCCGTGCCGCGAAGGGCTTCTGTTTGGCGGGAGCACCACGCGGCATCAAACTTCAACCCTTTGGGCCGTTGTCAATCGTTGGCAACATTAAGGGGTGGAACGCGGAAGTCGCCCAACACAGAAGAGCCAGCCCCTTGCGACAAACGAGCGCAAACTTTTACCAATAACCGTTTATTATCCACACGATCGTTTGCCGTCGCCGATCGCAACCGGGAAGATGCCGGCCACACATACAGATAACAGTGTGTGGGTGTGGGTGATGTGCGCCCATTGTTGATGTTTGAGCTTGGCGAACGAAGATTTGATTTTAAACGATTGTTTGCATTGCGCCGAAGTGCCGCGAGGCCCGTTTTTGTATCGAATCTTTGCGGCCGTTTCTCGGAAGAGTCGCATAAATTTGATGTTATCATTCGTTTTCCCGAACCGGATCCAGGAACCATGCCGCAGGTAAGCCTCGTTGCGGTCACAAACCGTGCGGCGTTCGAGAAGGCCTCTTTTTCCATGTGCTTAGTTCAAACACCCGCCGTTGGAGGGCGCTCGGGAGGCGCTAAGAGCTGGCGGTCGTATCGGGTGACAGCAGCGCTCCCGATGAATTGGAATTTATGTGTGACATTTCAATCGCTGTTTACGCTGAAATCCACACCGATCCCACCGCTCTGTCCAACAAACGTCTGGCGCCCATTAATGGACAACGGAATTTAATTAACACATAAATAAGCCGTAGTCTTCCGGGGGTTCTAGCGGCTACGTAACCGCCTGGGGCCAGAGGCCCGGCGGTCGTCCCCAAAAGCCCTGACTTCGACTCCCTGCCAGAGGGTCCTTGCGATGCATCCGAAGGTGTAGTGGCCGTGGCCGTAACTCAACCAACCGACCGCCATTTGCACGCAAATAGGAAGCCACGGCTCGACTCCGTTGACATGCTGATCTGGTTCACCTTTTCCACACGGTCGGCCGGGTTCCGGAGCCCGAGAAAAGTGAAAGTGAAGCACACACGTGTGAAGTGTAAAGAATACGCCAAGGCGACACCGAGCGACGGGAGCGTAGGTGGTGTGGCCGGGGCAATCGGAGCGTGATCCGACCACTTCGCCGCCAGCTAGCCAGCCAGGTCTTCCGTATTTCCAGTTCCAACGAGCGCCACACAACACGGTTGCTAATGAATTGCAAAATTCGAACGCGCTGGTGAGGTGATCTCTCCGTGATGATCGAGGATCGAAATTCGATTGCGCAATTTCGCCGCCGCGCAGCAGAAACCAGTCCCAAGCCCGTCGTCGATAACGGTAGCTCCCCACCCCGGGGAGGGTGACACAATCACGGACCACGGTTATGTCACATCGACCACACATCTTTCCGGGGGGGGGGGCGCAGCCTCCGGACCTCCGGACCGGGTTGGGCCGCCGAGAGCAAACATCACGCGTCGCGTTACGAAATCCTGCCGGAATGTGGCATCGGTGGTGTGGTTGGTGTGATTTGAATACGCCTGGCGGCGGGTTGTGACACCGAGGCATTAGAAAGCGGCTCCAGCGGTGGCCAGAGCCGCTTCGCACCGATTGTGGGCCAAGTTCAGCCCACAAGATTGTCGCACATCCTCCGGCCAGGCGCACTTGCGCAATTAGCGGACGCTTCCGCCCGTGGCTCGGGCTCGGACTCGGACTTCAATTGCGACCGACCCGAGTGGCCTTACTTTCTAATCCGAAGATCCGTCACGAGCCAGTGAAGGTCAGTCCGCGGGCGCGTGTGCGGGCGCTCTCGATCACTGTGACAGGATACGCGCGGTGTTGGACCCACAGGCCGCGGGACCGATCGGCTCGGCTCAGTAATTACCGATGGTAACCGTTTGTCCTCGATCGGTACGCTCGCGCGCTGCTCCACTTTCACAACCGCCAAGTGGGTCTTCGGTGACGTGTGGCCGCCGGCGTTGGAAGGGAACACCACCGCAAGTCCCTTTCGGCCGCCAGAGGGCTTCCTCGGGGGTTGGAAACTGGAGCACAATTGAAAGGCGACTTCTTCGACAGCAGACAGGCAAGAAGGTCAGCGGCACTTCGGGGGGAGGTGTCACCCCCCAGGGGGTTCAATGTCAAAAAGGAAGCCCAGTCAAAGAGAGAGGGACCTAGAGAAGCCCTCGAGCCCGATCCGCCTGAGGGCGAAGACAGGACACAAAAGCAATTCTGGAGGTCCCTCTCTCTCTCCTTCTCTCTCTTTCTGAACTCACGGAACGGAACGTCGAGTCGAGTCGGAGGGTCATTAAAATTAACTAATTTCGTCACGCACGTCGATCGATGATAGGTCGAGCCCTCCGCTCCCCGCCTGCAGAGAGAGAGAGGTAATCCGTCTCGTGTTTGTCACAATTTGCTTGGCCAGCGGTTTCTTTATGGTTCTTGACCGTTACGTACGCGACTCGTGATGGATACGCGTCACAGGCGGCCCACCGAGGACGTGAGCTGAATGCCGGTGGCCCTCTAATCCTGGGCCACTGACCCGGGCACCAGACTTCTTCGCACGATTTTAATATCATCGGAGTGCGCAAAGGGTACGCCGGTGGAATACTAATTGAGTGATTATCTAACAGTGGACCGGACGGGGGAGCATCGATCCAACAAACACATCACGCTCACGCGTATGATGACACGGTGTCCACAGAGGTCCACAGAGCAGACATCAGACGGCGGGCCCAGGTTTGACTTCCAACTAGGGCGATAATCTCATTACCCTCCACCCCGGGACCTGGCTAGTTCGGACCGGAGAAGATGTCCGCTGCAAAGAAACGCATCACGTATGCACCGGACCCCACAATACTGCGGGCCCAGAGCGCGGACCCTTTTCATCGATTGTGGTGCACAATGATTAATTAGCGCCCGAGGAAGGGTCCTCGATCCGGCTGGAGGTGTTTGCAAGTGTAATTTAATTAGGGCACCCTCTAGGCGTTGGGCGTTCGGGTGATGGACATGTCTTCGATTCGCCGACGTGGTTGAATCCGGTGAAATCCCGACCCCAGATCCCGAACCCAGGGCGGGAAGTGTAATTAGTGTAATTGAACGTATCCCACGGCCCGCCCGGTGCCGGCCGGTGATTAATCTTCCTGCGTCCGGGAATCGGTGGGGTTCAATCACCCGCTTGGCTAATGACAGTCCGGGCAATGTCATTGCTGAGATAATTTCATCCATTGTTACCTGCCGCGGGAGGTCACCCACTCGGACGCAAGTCAGTCCGCCGTCAGTCAGATTGCTTCACTCCACAAATCGATCGAACTGGCGCGGGTTGGTTTGGGTTTCAAGGACATCCGGTCCGGATCCGGACCGGTGGACCGGGTGGGTTTTGTGGATTGGACTTCAACAATTCGGACGCGTAGCGCCACGCCCAACACAGAACCACAGAAAAGGCACACACAACTCCGTGCTCGACGTGCATAAATTCCACCCCAGAAACTCGCTGACCTCGACTCATATTTCGAGAAGACGCAAGCGAGACGCAGAGCTCCACCTCTCTCTGGGGACGCGCGTGTGTGGACGAGCCCGGAGGTGGCAAGAAAGTCGGAGTCGGAGTCGGAGCCGGGAAAACCAGTTCGAAACGAAAGCGAAATCTACACGATCTGCGCCCGCTTCGAGAACTCGATCGCACAGAAAACGAAAGCTGCGGTATTAGAGCCCCACTCGGCGATGGCGACTTCCTGTAGCCGTTTCACTCGAGCCAGTGGTCGGGAAGGCCTCTTGCTCTCTCGCTCTCTCTCTCGACGTGTGGTGGAGCAGCATTAAAGGCAGCCCACACAACACTGGTCGGCGTTCTGGTGGCCGACTTTTGCCATTCGTTTCACAATCGCGAATGTGGAATGTCGCAGCAGAGACACGTTGGGGCTGCGAGACGAACGGGTTCTGCAAAGTGCGTGCACTCCTCACGGGCCCCTCAGATATACGGGGTAGGCCACCTGCAGCGTTTATGGTATAGGGACTATCTTGATGGTACGTACCAGCTCCGAAGAGGGCGATCACGGACACTATGCTATACTTCATTCTGACTGTCCGCACTGCGTCACTAAACGGGGGGGAATTGGGCACAGGCCGTTGGGCACTCGGGTACTAGGACACTTCCGACACTAGACGCAGGATTCACGCTCTACGTCACGCCACCAGAATTCGCCTCTCGCAATTCTCTCTCTCTCTCTCGTGCACACAACTTCCCCAGAAACAATAAACTCGAGAACGACACCTCGAACAACAACCGAATCCCGCAGAGTCCTTCAGAGTCTCACACGGAGGGTCAGACGGAGCTAGGTATGTCAGAGCAGCGCTCGGTGGTTCTCCACTAGTTCGCCCAGGTGCAGCCGTACGCAGCGAAACTTCCAGCAAAACTGTATTAAAAGGCAATTTTACAATCGGTTTTTATACCCCAGGTAGGTGTTGGAGGAGCGCGCCTTTTGCTGCGTTCTTCTTTGCGGTGTTCGTCGTGGCCGTGCCGAGCGTGCCGTCTCGCTCTGGCCCACCCGGCCCACCGACCGAGACGCCAAGCGGGGCACCGTGATTCGCTTGCGCCGCACACACACCACGAGAGCAGCGGAGGGGGTGGCGATCGCCCGATGGGGCGAGCAGCGCCACTCCACCGCACGCCCCCCCCCCCCGGCCCGGTTCTAGGGTCCCAGACTGGGCGCGATCCTTCTCGAGGTTCGGCGCGACGCGAAGAAGAAGGAAGCCAACGGTTGTTGAGCCCTACGTGCACACTGGCCCACCCCGTCCCACCGCCAGCCACCCTCCCCCCGCTCGACCCCCCATCACCCCTAATGGGGCCGTGTCAGTGTTTTACAAAACGATCGTTTGACGACAAACAGACATAAGCGACATGAGCGACCGAGCGATCGGCTCTGTATGTGTTTGTGGTGAGCTGATCAAGACAAAGATCACGTTGTCGCACACCAACACACCCCGACGGCCCCCTTCCAGAGCCGTGGCCACGCTGCGCGAAAGGTGAACAATCTCGGTTTCCCGCCCGAGTGTGGCCCGAGATGGCGGGGTGGTCCGAAGCGGAGGAAAATAATTGGAAATTAGGCAGGAAAATGGGAAAACGGGCCGGGCCGCTTTTCCGCGGGCCGGCGACGCTAATGGACGGGGCAGCATCTTGGGGTAGCTTTCACAGTCACCGTTGGCGTGACCTTCTCCCGGGACACCCGGAATCTGTCACCTGCTCACACATCTGGAGGTGCGAGTTTGTGAAACAATACGGCGTGGCTAGCGATGTCACCAATCTGTTGGGGGTTACATAAATTACTAGCTTAGTGCCCTTGCCGTGCCGTGGTATTCAAATCACCGAGCGGCGCGATCGGCATGTCCCGTTACAGGATCGATCGCATGGCGCTGGTTGGTCGCGCAGGTTCCAATGGACGATCGACAACCCGCAACTCGATGCACGGTTGCCTATTGTTTGGAGGTGTCGGAATCGGCCGTGGACCAAGCCCCGTGCCATTCACTGTTGGAGGGCACCAGTTGTGATATTTATCACTCTCTTGGTGGTCCTCTCTCCAGATCGACGTCATCGAGCCATTTCCATATGGGAGAACGCACAAGGAACCTCGATCCGGAGTGCACTCACAAAGTTTCTATGCTCTATGTCCGTTTAGTTTAGATTCTCTGGTATTACATTACAAGTGCATAGAAAATCCTGACTTATAATGCTATCAGTCAAATGCAGTCGAAGGTAGGAGCCTGCAATTTTTCTATCACCGTAGTATCTTGGAAGCATGACAGCTTGGAACCAGCATGGAAACTTGGTCTACCGACTAAAGCATGGCCCACTTAGAATCGAGAACAATTGCATGATTTCTAGCAGCGCCTCTGGTGGTTGGATTTCAAAAGTGTTGATAGTCATATCTTCAGTAAACATTCAACTTTCAGTGCTGAAAGTTTCATTTTAGTACGTGGAGTTTATGGAAAGTTATGCTTAACTGAACTCTAAAGAGGACAAATAATTCTGCACAATCACGTCGAAAACACCACGTGGTCTACTTTAAAAATCTCAAAAACACAAAAATTTGCAAAATCAACTATATATGCTGTGCTTTACTGTTTCTGGGAACCCAATACCGTAGATTGAAAGATTCAGAGCAGACGTCGTAGTGGAACATACAATCGGCAGCTGAACTGGAAGGTTTTAAGATCTATCGATGCAAATCCTGGACTTTCGGTTCGGGATATTGCAAAAAAATATGGTACCAGCAAAAGTACTGCCCGGAAGATCTGTCTACGAAGAGGCTACTGATTTTCCTTGCATGTAAGCATCCGCAAAGGAAGCTTACACAAAATCTAGCCATTAAAACACGCGCTTCTAGTTGTACGAGAAGGTTATGACGAGGTACAAAGGATGCTTGCTTATGGACGACGAAACATACGTGAAATTTGATTTAGAACGGCTTCATGGACCAAAATTTTATCTCGCAACGGCACGGGGAGATGTCCCCTCCAAGATCAAATTTGTATTCGCCAATAAATTGGCACAAAAATTAATGATATGACAAGGAATTTGCACCTGTGGACAGAAATCAAGGTTTTCATCACAAACACGACGATGAACTCAACTCTATACAAGGAAGAGTACCTCAAAAAGCGAGTTCTATCATTTATCAAGTCACACAAAGGTCCGGTAAAGTTTTGGCCTGATTTGGAAAGCTCCCACTACAGCAGCGATGTAGTTCTGTGATACTTTTACAATAAGGTGGATTTCATCACAAAGGATATCAACCCACCAAGTTGCCCTAGACTCCGCCCAATCGAAAATTATTGGGCAACAATCAATAGGAAGTTGAAGAAGACTGAAAAGGTGATGCGGGATGCTGCAGAGATGGCGAGAAATTGGATCAAATTAGCCGCTGAGATGGACCAGAAGATTGTGCAGAAAATTATGGTGTGCATTCCAAAGAAAGTTCGTGATTTCATCCGATGACCGACATAATAAATTTCTGAAATTTAAAATCTTAAAGTACAATAAAATACCTTCAGTTTGACACCTTGATGTATTTCCTAAGTCAAACCAACCCAGAGATAGAGCTAATGCAATTGTTCCCGATTCTAACTGGGCCATGCTTTACAACCCAACACCAAAAAAAATAGAATTGAAGAACAAATGAGGTGCGATGATTGATTTAAGTACAAAAAGTCAGCTCTTTGTGTATTCTACTCGGTACTCCTGCAATTCTTTGCCATCCACCTGCAATTCTTTGGGTTGTTTTCATAGATAACTTCAAAGCAGTCAACTGGCTAAATTGTTCTCTAGTCCAAGTAATCAACTTATTCTGGCAACGAAGACACCCAACTCGATCTTCATCACATATTTCGTCTGCTCTAACTCCTCATGTGAAATAAATAATACAAAAGGATGTTACAATGCCGTAGGATTTGTTGACATAGAGGCTGATCAACAATCGATTTAGGCTGTTGAAACGAAATGTCGTCCAAGTTTGCAGCTTCAATTTCGCCGAAGAACCAATCAAAGATTTGGCTAAATGTTTACAATTTCCAGAATTAATCTTGATGTTTTAAAAATCAAGTAATCGGTAGTTTAAAATCCAAACACTTGATCACTTTATACATGATGTGAAGCTGTGTACAGTTTAATTAACCTCAAAAAGAGACGAATGAAACGGAAATTGTTCCCCGAAAGACCACAAACACACTCCTGTGAGAGTTGCCGATTGAGTTGTCCGCTTTGGTTAACGTATTGCAGGTTGATCCGCCTTTCAGATCACCGGCGATCGGGCTCCACGGCACCGAACCAACTAGGGCAAGCAACCCGGTGGCCCAGAACAGGATCATTGGCGCGAAATGGACCCTGTTTTCGCTCGGGCCCGGTGATATAATCCCAGGACCATTCCGGAGCCGAAAACAACGAAAGGACCGACGATAAGACGTAACACCCGAGAGCCCGAGGTGTGCTGGGTGCGCTTTTGTAATGTCATTGGCCCGGTGCAACGTCACTGCACCGGTAGCTCACTCGGGCGGTGGCCGGAGATCGCACGATCATCCATCCTACCGAGTGAAGGGATCGAGCGCCCTGCCTTTCGGTTTAGTCACCCCACCCAACTGCTCCCGTTTTTCTACGGCCATTAGGGGGCCCCCGGTGGGGTGTGATTTAGCACCCAGTCAGGAAGTGGCCCGGCCACAATTATCAAATCTATGCAAAATGGACTCCCACGGGCAGCGAAACCGCAAGCCGACTTGGCGTTGGCGTGCCGTTAACCGATCCCGGAGCCTCGGTTCCGTCGCGCTCTGCGGGGCCCGCGTGAAGTTCGTTCACATTGTTTGACATAATGCAGCATAAGCAGCTGGCGGGTTGGGCGACGAAAAATTTCACTTTCATCGATCGCCGCCCGATGACGGACCGGGCCGGGCCGTGTGTGTTAGCCGAGATGACGATGATGGGCGGTTAGATAATCAGTTTCAAGGTGCGTACGCCCCGCAGACTCGGATGCAGCAACCCAGCAGGCCACCCGAAAATATGCTCCGGCCAGAGGAGCCCGAAAAACCCGTTTCCGCGGTACCGAAGCAGGAGATAATAAGGCTCAGCCGTGTCTCTGGGCCGTGGACCTATCCCTTTGTGGGGGGGCTTTGAGCGACATTGAGCGTAATTGTAGAGCCACCGCCGGCCGGGACCGATTACGTCGACCCGTCGCAGTGTTGTAGCAGTACAATGTGCCTTGTGTTTTGTGTACACGTCGCACGTTTTATGCTGGGCCTACGGGACTACGCAGCCCGCCCCAGATCGGATGACTTAACGATGGCGGCGAGAGAAATTTCGGGCGAAAGGAACCGTTTTTGAGGCGCGCGTAACCGCATAAACCGGATTTTCGGTGGAAGTGGGCCACCGACCGGCCGGGACCGGGGCGTACAAATTAAGGCGGCAAACAAACGACACGCACGATCACGCGGTGAAATGATCGCGACAATCAATTATGGCCCCACGGGCTCCTGAGCCCCGGACATTGTTGACATTGTGCGCGCGTTACGAAGGACAGCAGGACCCGTTAGGGGATATAACTATTGGGCGCGCCCTATTGTTTCGGGCCGCTTTCCCGCCACGAGCGAGCTGAAATGGGCCCGGTGACTGCAACGCTGCGGGTTCGAAGCGACGAACCCCCCCAACACAGGATGTGGTTCCGTTACCCACACCCGCGCACTAGTTCAGCGGTGCATCCGTGACGACGGCGAGGCGCGATTATACAATTCCGGGCCGATCCGGGCCTCGGACTGCATTGATATTCATCCCCTCGCACGGGCGCGATGCACGCAAAGGTGAACGGACGCGGCGCAGACGAATTTGCATCGGCATTTCTCGAATTACCCCAAGCCAAGAAGCCTCGCCACGGCGGAGTTCGTGAATTGAAACATCAATTTCACGCCGTCGGCCGCGGATGTCGGCCATAAATCGGGGGCCAATAAAACCTCCGCTGCGACGGCGATGCCGGCCCCTCAAGAATAGAATGTCAGTGCCGGTCGGCTGTCGGTCGGCGTAGTGGAGGAGGCGAGTGGAGCACATTCCTTGCGCGGACCGCGTGCGTGCTGATTTATGCTCGATGCTCGGGAAGGGAAGCCCGAAGTGGGTGAACGTCGCAACGTCGTCTGGTGGGGGCGAGAGTTGCTTTCATCATTTGGAAAGAATGTTGTACACCGACCGCCTAGTGAACCGAATCCGTTGGCACATTAGACGGCCGAATGTTATACAATACGCGGCGGCGGCACACGTACGTAGGCACCGCCCGCCGACATGGGCCGACGGTTCTCCCCGAGAGCGGGGTAGAAGCACCGGGCGGCCGGGCCACCCGAAATAGAAAAACATCTACCGGCGAAAAGGGTGCCACTTTCTGCTAAGCGCTGGTCGGCGCTACTTACGTCGGCTTCGGGCTTCAGGTTTATTGCATTCGAAAGCGCTTTGTTGGTTGGTTTGCCGACATTCGACGTCGACGGGCCAGTCCTGAAACGGTGGCACTATCAGAAATGTCGGGATCATCAACACCCAACTATGGCTACGCCGGTCATGGGCGCACCGAAAGCGTCGTAAAATCGTCACAGGGGAACATAGCTGCGTAGAAGACAGTGGCTTCTTTTCGTGTGTTCATTACGTTTGTGATTTGGTGAGGTGAGGATTGTTTTTAAGTTTATGAATATGATGTGATCTTGCTTTTGGAACTGGAACAAGCAAAGAGCGTCCGAGGACTCCAAAAAAGGTTGAGAACGCTGAACTACAAAATCTTTTGGACGAAAATGACACGCAAGTGCAACAAAAGTACGCGAATCGTCTTAATGTGTCCCAATACGCCATATCCCTACGCTTATAGGCCCTGGGAAAGATCAAGAAGATTGCAAAATGGATGACACATCAGCTGAACGAAAGACAGCAGGAAAACCGAAAAACAAAATGTTAAATTCTGCTCGGCAGGTAGAAGAGGATGTCATTTCTCTGTCGGAGCGTAAGTGGGGATGAAAAATGGATTCAATTTGAGAATCCTTAAATGTCATTGACTAATTGGTTTGCATCAAAAGACCAAGAATTCTTTCGACGTGGAATTCACGATTTAGCAGATAGATGGAAGAAATGTATATCTACCGAAAGCACATTCTTTGAATAAAATAGAGGTTTTATTTCAATACACTAAACATGTGCTTTCTTTGAAAAAAATCGATTTTATACAGGGAGTTTCATTAACGATGCACTTTTTCATTTGGTTATTTAAAAAAAATGACTGAATATTTGTCCATGCTTGAACTTTTATTTGAGTGGTTGATTTATAACATTTATGTATAAAATACAATTTTGGTTGCAGGAAAATGGGAAATATGAAACATTTATTATATTTCATTTATTTATTTTGGTAGGTCGTCAAATCATTCGTCAAAAGCACATTTCGTTGAAGCTCATTCCTCCCCCGGTGGCTATATTATTAAGCAGTACTGTGGTTCGGAAAACCCACACATCGTGCAAGAAAAGCCAATGCACTCACAACGAGTGACTGCTTGTTGACGATTTAGGTTGATTGGTTCTTCGGCGGAATTGAAGCTGAGAACTTGGACGGCGTTTGTTTTGAACAGGACAGCGCTACGTGCCATACAGCGACAGCCACAATCTATATTTATGTTATGCGAACAAACTAGCAGCTATTGACAATCTCAAGACCCAAATTCAAGTTGCTTTTGCCGAAATAAGACCAGATTCAATCTAAAATGTACTCAAAAATAGGGCGACCGAATGAACTACTGCCAAGCCAATCGTGGTAAACATTTTACCAAAAGTATTTTCCGCAAAAAAATGGAAGGAATGAACGTTTCAAATAAATGGTTAATCATTGAAAAATATTCAGTCATGTTTTTTAAATAACCAAATAAAAAAGTGCATCGTTAACGAAACACCCTGTATTTAGTTCTACACCTGGTTCATAATATGAAAAAATCCGAAAAAAGTACAAAACCCGTAAGGCGGCTCTAAAAAATCAATGTTTTTTCGTGTCGTCTGGTCGAGACGGCGAAATGTTGACGATTTTTGGAGTGAAATTTTTCGATTAAAAAAATGGCAGAATGTCTACGAAGTGGTTCAGGTAGCCAATTTATTTCCAATGCTAGCAGAAATAAAGAAAATTCTAAAGAAGGATTTTGTGTTCTTCAAAGAAAATGTTTGGAAATAAATACAGGCCGAGGGTCTTAAGCAGAAACACTACAATCAACATCCCTGACACAAAGCTAGCCCCCACCAGGCAGAAGCCCGTAAAGGGGATCTCTTTCTACAGTGGCGTCGAGAGAGCGAGAGAGAGAGAAACACGATTACCGGCTCTTTTGCACCCTTACCCAGCCACCGTTTTCCGGTGTTTAGCAAGAGATCCCATGAGAGGAGCTTCTTCATTATATAAATTTCAAAGAAGCAAACAAAATGGAAATGTTATATTGTCCACAAATCGGTCAGAAGGTGTAAAAAAGCTGAAAATCTCTTGGCATGCCCATAGAACTCGGATTATCGGAATTTCAGAACCAGAAGAACCAGAAAACGTTAACAGAAGTACTGACAGAATCTATAAATCATTAGTATACTACCAGCCAGAGGCCTAATTACGTTTGTCCTAATTAAACAGTTATTGTTCGCGCTCACGCTTTGCATATTTTTCCCGGACGCACTTTGGACGCTTCGAGCGTACGTGATCGGTTAATGGTTAAAACCGATCACATTCGCCGCCGTGATTGGTCACATTCACCGTGAGCCATTCGGCGTTAGCCAGTTTCCTCATTCGCCCAGCAGCCGGCCATTCTAGTCGCGACCGGCTTCGTGGAAGCCGTAAGTCACCGCCGCATTCCCGGCAGTCACGCGGGAGGCGTAAAAAGGTGTCGCTGCACGCTGCGTGCACGTGGCCGCTGAGCGAGGCTGCGAGGTTGACAGACTTTCACACGGGCAGCGACTCTGGCAGGGCGTTGAGCCGAAGACGGCCGAAGTCTAGGCGTCCTCGTACCGGGCGAGAGGCCCTTCCGTAACGTGACGGCCGAGGTCGGCACTTCGCAAACTGGATGGTCCGAAGTACTTCGACGCGGCTCAACAATACAACAACTGACTGTCGAGAGAGTGGCCAAGGACTCGCGCACTCGGCGCTCCATTAATTGATTACGAACTGGTGCCGATTAGGCTACTCGTGGCCAATCGGGGAAAAGTTCGATTCCATTTCACACTTCCGCCTTCGGACCGTGGTGGTCGCACCGAAACCGGTGGAGAAATGTAAATTTCATTGCTTTTGCCCACTTTCCGGTGGCCATTTCTGATTTTCTTTCGATCGAAGGCGATCCCGAGGACGGATCCCCTGATTGGTGTCGCCTCGGATTGGAGCGGAGAGCTCTCCGGGTCTCCACTTACGCAATGATTACACTTCGCATTCCGACCACAAAAATCCACACGGAGTGGCGAGATGCACTCAGTCTCACTCCCGGGTGTGGCCACGCTCAATTATTCAGCGCATCCGATCCGATGTGTGGTCCGGGTCCGGGAGCCGAAAAAGCGGACCGCGCACGTCACGTGTCCCTAGAAATCCAATCTAGCTCTGGTGTTGTAATTTCATCCATCCTCGCTCGACCGCCGTCACGGAAAGCAGTGGCCAAATTGAGGGTTTTCTACTTGAAATCGAGAGCAGCGCAAGGTCAGTTCCGACGGCGAAGTCACGGGATGACGGGTCTCCCTGAACTTCTTCCTCAGGTCGATCGAACTCCGGAGCTCGGGCACATTCTGCACTCGATTACGCCCCGTGGGCCTTGTTTCTGGTCGCTCCGCTCGGTGACGGGGCCGCGGAAGACATTACGCCACACAAACGCAACGCAAATCTCGGTCAAGTCGGTCGCGCCAATTGGTCCACTTCTGGTCGCCAGCGCCGCGCGGTCGGAACCGGTCCCGTGCCGAGCGGGTCCGCGTGTCCGGTTCGAGCGCCCGGCCGGAGCCTGTTTCGCCCGTCACCGGCGTGATGATGACGCGAACGACGTCACCAGGGCTGCGGTCGATAATTTCACGCTCGCGCAAGCAGCGAAGGTTGACGGCCGCAGCCGAGGGCTAGTAGGGCAAAGCGATTTGGCCGATCGGATGTCTTCATCGCGCTAAATCTGGAACGGTGAACGCAAAGAGGAAATCGGCCGCGAGCCGCGGCCTACAAACGACGGAGCCACTCCGGTGATGGCCCTCTGGTGTCCGGCGACAGATTCGGATGCGATCCACGGTGTACCACGGTCCCTTGAGCAACGGAACGGAATAAAAAGCGTAATAACAACGGCCAAACATGGCGGTGGGGGTGCTAAAAAAATCCGGCCGCCCTCATCGAACACTTGTACTGCCCGAGGGTTCGTCCACAGACTTCGGAAACACAATGCGGCTCAATACTGGAAGCTGCACGGGGGGCCGTCCACCGGCATCATCAATCATCCACCGGTGTTTACGGAGTCCGCACCGTGCCCGAGGACCACGCGACGCGAAAAATGGACCGCGCGACTCCGAAATGGAAAGCCCAAGTCCGAGGTTTCACTAGCTCGGGCACCGTTTGTCACTGCAGCCCTTCAGGCGCTCCACCCCGGGATCCGGGTTGTTTTGTTTCTAGTGATGACATTTGATCCATTAACCGTCCCCGGACCTGGCTACAGACGGCGCATTGTGCGGTTAGTGCGCTTCCGGCGATGGTTATCGGAACCGGCCGAAGTTTGGCAGAGAGAGCACCGGCGATTCGCTAGATGTAGATGTCCTGGTCGACCTGGTTGCCCCGGGGGCGACCGGACCGGACCGGCCACCGGTAGCCATTAAAACTTATTAGCATAAGTGATTTCCGTATCGGTTCGGGCCAACGGGGCCCTCGAACGCACGGACTGTGCCAGTTGCAACGCAATCCCGGACCCGACTAAATGGCCAGCAACAACAACAACAACAAGCGAAAAAAAAACCTAGAAACAAGAACTGATCTCCTCTGAAGTTCCCAGGAAGTTCCGGCAGGTGGAAGAAAAAAATGCAAATTCTGGTTCGAGCCGCGAGCAGTTTGGGGGAAGTGCCCTCACCGGTTTTGACACCAGCGCGCAGTTCCAGTTCCACTTTGACCCGCAGCTCGACGACATCCTGATCGATACCTGATCAGGTCGCCATGGACCGTGTTTTTGACCGAGGTGCGACGTGGCCTTCTCGCTCCGATGGCTAACCGAACACACTGCTGCTGCTGCTGCTGTTGTTGTTGTTGTTGGGGTATTCTACTTCGGTGGCCTTCGGAGATGTGGCATAATTTGCGCCTCTCGGTCTCGGTCTTCCGCGACATACAGTGGACTGTCGCCCCCAGGGCAAGGGGTCATCGAAAGTCCTTCGGTGGCCCCGTAGTCCCGCGGCCAATGGCATAGAGGCTCTTGTGGAAGTGGTCCACACGACCGTAGAGATCACCATCCGGCCCAGACGGAATGGATGGTCACTTGAATAAATTAATTTATCATCGCCACGGATATGGATCACCATACGTCGTGCATTGCAGATGGGGCCCTGGACTCTGGACTCGGGCGTCGTTTGTTGTCCGGTGTCTACCTGAAAGATAGTACCTGACACGTGCGACGGCGAGAAGAATTAACAACTGGGACAGCCGGCCAAGAAGGCGGTCCGGAGCTACGGCGACGACACAGCGGGACACTTCTTCGTGCGCGACGCGTTCAATCCGACACCTCAGAGTCTCGGGTCCGCAGGATCGCAAGCATGAATATATAAAAAGGGAAACATTTGTTAAAAGCGCTGGAGTTCCGGAGAATTCTTGGGAACAGAGAATTTGAGGGAAATTGTTGCAAACACAACACCATGGCAAGAAGAATGTTATAAGAGGTCATTGGTACAGGGTGTTCCATCACGACCCGTACTATATAAATGTTAAATAACTCCGATATTTGTCAGTTGATTTTGGCTAATGAATAAGATTTTTTTAGGGTCATTCATAAAAAATTCACTCAAAATACAATATCCATCAAATGACCGCCTCCATTAGACACACAAAAAGCGGCCCATTTTTGACAATTTAGGTAATAGATGTAGCTTTCAGTTCTTCAATGGTCTTCGGTTCGCTGGTATAAACCTTACTCTTCAAATAGCACCACAGAAAGAAGTCAGAAGAACTTCGGCATTCGGCTTCGGCACAGTTTTCGTTGTTGAACGATCATTTTTCGTGTAGAGCGCTGTTGATTTTTATTAAAATGTACATTTGTATTGGTCGTATAGGCTTAACATTTCATTTGTATATGCATAAACGAATGCAAAGCTTCATTCAGATCTGTAAATTCATTCTTTGTTTACAAGCCTTTTCGTATCGACGTGTCAGAGTCTCAGTTATTTTACAATGAAAAAATCAAGTATTGTGCAGTGATTAAAATTATTTTTTTAGACGCTACAGTTGAACCTTTTCAGAAAGGATAAAGTGGATCAATGCACAAATTAAATCATCACTAGGGATGAGAGTTGGGTCTATCACTATGATCCTGAATCAAAACAAGAGACAACAGAGTGGCCTGGTTCTTCGGCTCCGAAACGAGTTCGTGTCCACAAATCGCACAAAAAGCATCAGATTTTTTGGATGCGAAACGAACTATGTTAGCGGAGTAGTTGTAAACAAGTAAAACAATAAACTTCGATTATTGTTGTAACTTTTTAAACCAGCTGAAAAGAAAATTTGTGAAAAAAACCTGATTTGCAGAAGAAAAAGAAAAGCATACTTTTTCTTCAGGACAAGGGTGCACAAGAGCATTTCAAAATCGCAAAAATCCATGAATTAAAGTTAGAATTGGTGGAGTATCCACCGTATTCACCAGATTTCTCCCCTAACGACTTCCATCTGTTTTTAGACCCAGAAAAAAATCATGCGTGAAAAGCGTTTTTCATCAAATGATAACGTCGTAACAGCTGTGGAAGCGTATTTTGAAGGCCTTCGAGATTATCACTTCAGGGATGGAATAAATAAATAGGAATCTCCTTGGAACAAGTATTCAGGAAGTGTATATACTGAATAAGAAACTGTAATTCAAACCATAAAATTGTGTAAATTTTACTTATCGAACCTCAAAACTGAGTGAACTAGCATAAACTGAATGAAAGTCCTATAGAAATACTGACGACTACAAATAGGCGGAACAGAGTTGCCAAACGGACGACAAACAAGTCTAGCTCAGTGCGGCCCCTACACTTACTCTACTGTAACTCACAAACGTACCTTCACAATATTTACACCAATGGATGAAGGGGTGCTTAACGATCCGCGATTACCATTGAATCGCCTGAACAGCGCTGGAATCGCAAACCTTTTTTCTCCTGCTGGACGCCAGCAGCGAAAGACCTTGCCATGGCCGCTTGGCGCTGCTTTAAAATCGAAAAGGCGTGACATTGCCCAGGATTATGCGCCGAGTGCGCCGAGTGTGGTGACAGCCCAGCCCAACTTCCTGCCCAGCCCGGGTTGCCCGGGGATCCGTTCCACTTGGGGTCGGGCAAGTTGCACATTTCCGGGCAGGAGCAACTCACCGGCAGTACATCAAAAGGGACGACGCTCGCCACCTACCGGCCGTCCGGTCGTAAAAGGGTCCGTCCGTCCATTCCGCAGCTGACTTTTCAGTGGTCGGTGAATGGGACACGTAAATAAGAAATAAAACCAACAGCAACACAGCATAACTGGGCCGGTCCGGAGTACGATTGCGGAAAACAATTTGTTAGAGGTTAAGATACACACAGACACACGCATGGCAGACCCAAGTGTGGCCTGTTTGGACAACCAGGAAGGCAGTGTGGCGCCGAGGGCCTTTCCTCGGGCCCTCGGCGGTGTCAAGCGTCACCGACACATTCATCCCTTGCGCGCTGTGTCACGGTTGCATTATTAGTCGACGAAATAAAAAAAAAACCAACCCACAAACACCGGCGGCCAACAATTTCCGCATTTTGAGATATGGCCTCGGTCCAGGGGGTCCGCGCGGGGGGCGAAAGGCTCCGCTCGGTGTGCGGTGGTCCGCTTTCAATTTCGTTCGAGCGATTTGGGCAAATGCGAGACCCGCTCGACACGTCGACGGTTCCGAAACTGGCCCAGAAATTGAGTTGCTGAATTACGGGATGACGGTCCTGGGAGAGAGAGAGAGTGCAATATGCGCTGCAGTAAACACACAACACTCTTCGGGGGGCACCCCCCAGATCTCCTGTCGAGGAACTTATTTCGAGGTCCCAGCTCTGCCACTGCCGAGACCAATTTGGTACAATTTGCTCCATTTCCCAGTGCTTTGCCGAGGTGCCGGACGAGCCCTGCAGTCGTCCGCAAAATGTGAAAAATGTGTTGCCCTTGCAGTCCGTGGCCGGAGTCGGAGTCACAAAACTCGGAGTGTACTGTTTTGATTTTCCCTGATTTAGGATCACAATATTTCACAAACATAAAATCAATTTGCTCCGGGCCGTCCGGCTGGCCTTGCGGACGGGACGCAACTATTCTTTCTCCTTTCGACCGGACCGAATTCGTGCCCCAGCGTTTCTGTGTCGATTGCTTTGGATTAGCTGTCGGAGACCAGCTCCGCCCGGTGCCGTCGGAGCGCAAAATGAAGTTGAAATGCTGGAGCAACATCCGGTCGATGTTGACGTTGATGCTGGGGCATGCCTATTCCTTCGCTAGCTAGCCCGGCCACGTTCGGCCACGCTCGACCCTCGGCACTGTAAGGTGTAAATAAATGATGGTCCCTCAATTTTCCCCCGGATGTCCGCCCCGGGGCCGGTGGTTCGGGTTTCGGGGAAGTCGGCCTTGCCCACCACCGCCCGGCGGCCTTCCTTACACTTCATTAGTGATTCTTGTAAAGTAAGCAGCCCCCCGGAAAGGAGCCCGGCAAATTGAATCATCTACACAACATATTCACATTCATGACCATATTCTCTCACGGACCGACCGACAAGGAGCAGAAGGTTTGCCGCTTCGACCGGTACGGAATGAAATGTGGAACAACACAACTGATCCCGGCTTCCGGTTGGTCCGGACATTTTCGGTCGGGCTCTTCGGTCTTCGGTCGGTCTGGTCCGGTGTGCCGGCTGCCGCACTACACCAGTACTACCGGTGGGCATTTTCCATTATCTTTTCACCGCAAAACTTCAATAAAACCCCAATCGAGCATCGAGCGGCAGAAGTGAACATTTTCTCAGCCCCCAATACAATTGTGATTGATGGAGTACTGCAGCACCGGGGGGCCAGCACCGAGTGTAAGCAATCGGATATCACTTTTCCCTGGCCCCCGGCGGTTGGTCGGTTGTAATTTGTTTTCGTCAGAATTGGAAGTATTTTTCACACTGAACTGGCTGGGTTGCTGGGCAATAATCGCTACATGATTACACGAAGATACAGCTTCTTACACGAATCCACTCGAACTTGTAGCCGGGGCATGTTTCAATCCGTTTTGAAGTACCATCAACTTCTGGTTGGCAGCTGTGCCGGCTAGGGCGAGACTTGCAGTTCTCGGACCACATACCGGAGGTTGCAAAGGCATTTAGTTTAAACAATATTTGAATGCTTTTTTGGTAGATAAAATATTTAAATAACATTTTTCCTAATTTCAAAGTCAACAAATTGGCAGCAACAAGACAAGCAAACGATTAGCTTTGCACGAACAGCAACACCAAAAACATCAACACGATGGAAACGGAACACTAAAGCATAAGACCATGCAGTGTAAAGCAACACCATTTTTAGCCAATGAACATTTGAACAATATGTGAAAAGATACGTATATCTTCTTGTTGAATCACTCTTTTGAGACATTGAATGTTAGTTGGAGGTCCTAAGAGCAAAATTAAGACGATTAAACGACATTTTAGTTCCGTAGATTTTAAGGCCATTTGTGTCCGTAGCAGAATTAGAACACCTCGAAAACAAGTTTAGTTGAAGTTGGAAGATGGAAGTTTTCAATTTTTCAACAATTTCCTTCGTTTTGCTCGGTGATAAACCAACTAGAGTATATTTTGTTATTTATGAGCAATAATAACATGATTTTCTTATATGTTTTCGTATTCAAAATGCAAACTCGAGGTCGAGAAGCTCACGGTAAAGAATTCACAAGACATTTTGCTGTTACTCGGCTTGTAAGATGGTAAAATTTTTTAAAATATTGTCTAATAAACGATGAAGAACGTCAAAATAACCGATTATATTGCAAAAATATTTGCCCAAAGTGAGACAGCAATCGATGAAATAATCAAAGGTTTATGAAAACGAAAGTCGTGTTCATCACATTAAAGCTCGTGGGCGAATCAAGAAATCAACATCACAACGAATGTATGTATGTGAATGTATAGTGAATATTTCCTCCATGAACCCTTTTCAAACTGCCAAAAACATTCAACAAAAACTCAAATGAAAATGTAGAAAAACTCCCTTCCGTGCATGGAGTTCGACAAAGTCTTTAGAAAGTTTACACCTGACAATGGCCAATTAAGAAAAAAAATGGTCGTTTACTATCGGCATGCTTTGAAACGCTTAAGTTACCTTTGTCGAAATGCGTGAGCTACCGTCAATAACCTATACATAAAACAACAGAGAAAAAACGACATTCAACATAGTCAAGAATTCCATTGCTTTACTGTCACTTACCGAGACTTCCGGCTGTGGTTCTGTTTTGTGTTTCAGATAAAGCTATAAGACAGGATTGTCTTTCCACGTCTAATAAAGTCCTGTCACAATACTCATATGTCTGATGTACCTTAAGATACACGAGTTCAGATAATATTGGTGCTCCCGGTAGAACCGCTTGAAAATGATCAGTTAGAGAATTAAACTTCTAGATTTTTGCTCAGGATTAAACTGCCTGATAGATTGGAAGATTGCACAATGGGATTTGCGTTTTATATGAGTTTCTTGATGCCCGTCTTATACGGAATCGTTATATATTCCCCGTTTCATTCCATCTTCATTGTGAAGCAATGCGAGGAGACGATGGCAACGGATCAGCTCATCATACGACACACCTCTTCGCGCTTCGCTGCCACAAAGCATTTATGATTTAATTCGAACGCGCCCATTCCGAGACTAAGCGCCGAACGAATGACAAGCCCATCCCAAGGAAAGAGAAAAGGAGATGCAGTGCAAGAGATGAACGATTCAAGTAAAATATTTATGGCAGATGCTCTGTCGTGTTGTGCTGGCAAACGGGGCCGAAGCCCGAGGCCGAAGCCGCGGCTCCGTTTGGCACAAATGTATGCATCCGCACTCCGGCACAGCCTTGCCTTTTTGGGGCGTATGAAGAAATCCTAGCCGCTGCTGCTGCTGCTGCAGCTTGCGAAATTCTTGTCCCGGATCTTGGGCCACACTGGATTAGAATAGCGACTCACCTTGAGGACACCACGCCGGCTCACCACATCTCATGTCGGGGCAGCATCGAGAGCCGTTGGCTCTGCCGGAACGTTTCTAATCGATGACCACGGTGAAATCGATAGCAAGACGCGATGTCACTTCCACCGCTTCTATAGCACAACAATATGCTCCGCTAGGGCCCTCGGTTTGGAATCGCCAAGATACTCCGTTTGTTGAGAGGCTCGAGCGGTTCGAGCGGTTGCTATTTTAATCTGAAATTCATTTGCCTTAAAAAGCTGCTGAATTAATTTCTGTCTTCCATTTGCTTCCCACGAGTGGTTTGGTGAGTGGGCGTGTAATGATAAGCGAAAAAGGCCTGGAGCGAAACAAGATAAATAAAACTAGATAAGAGTTTAAGTTATTTAATACGCTTTTTTTTTATTCATTCATATATTTATTGATTTAATTCCTAAAATACCGAGCGTGTTAAGAATAGGTCATTCTTATGGCAAAACTCATGGACACAGATTTCATAGACCGTATTACTTATTTGATTCGATGTGTTTCATGTTTGTTTCGTTCGATTGTTTGCTGATGACCTTATTTTAAATGATTTATAAGAAATCAATCACAAATTATTTACGCCTAACGAATTATTGGAAAAGCTTGAAATTACACGTAGGTATTGCCTGGTTTTTATTGTTACATATTTATTGGAGCAAAAATACGAATTAAGCAATTTATTTGCATGTATTCTTCCATCAATTGTTGATATTGATTGCATCTGCCGATTGATATTGATCGAGCGGCACTGGTTGGATTAGCCATAGTTTTTACTTCAAACTCCAGTGCAGCAATTCAGCATTGTGCAATCCAAAACACTAGAGTTTACTTTATTTGTTTGTTTTAAAAAATCCATCATTTCACACGGAATGACTTGCTGTAGCTTTTGCCTCCCGTTTCCATCGCTTTTTTCTGCGTACATTAATTCATTTGTTTGGTTGATCAATCGAATGCTGAGTTTTAACTGTTTGCTCACCACCGAACAGCACTTCCCGATTGCCTGGACGCAGTAAACGGCACTACGGGGCCGTCCCGTGCCGTGCCGCTGATTGCAGAACCATACGGCAATTGATAAATGAATTGCCACTACAAATTATATAACCGAAGTGTCAACCATCGTCCGACCTGACGACTCGCTGGGGAGCGCACGTAGTAGAAGGCACCTGATGATGACTAAATGGAACCCAAAATACCCCGCTGGACCCCGGGAGCCATTTTTCCCACTTTTTCCATTATTCAATCCGGACGGCGGTGGGTGTTATAATCGTAAAAATTAAATGAATAAATTTTACATCGCACGCCGTTCGCGCCCCCGGGGGCCAGCGTCGCGTCCTGTGCGACTCTCTTACACCGGAGCCCGCTGCCCACACGTCTCCACAGTTGGCGGCAGGTCT
This sequence comes from Anopheles bellator, assembly GCF_943735745.2. Taxonomy (NCBI): domain Eukaryota; kingdom Metazoa; phylum Arthropoda; class Insecta; order Diptera; family Culicidae; genus Anopheles; species Anopheles bellator. The sequence continues at coordinate 35,208,799 of NC_071286.1, forward strand.
GTAATCGTGAACGAGCACCACCGTGTCCCGGGACCATTCCGCCATTTTCGGGAGGACGCTAGGCGACACGATCTCCCCCAGCCCTGGTAATGGGCCACAGTTGGGTGCGGGAAAAGCAAGAGAAGAGAAAAAATAACAACAGGCGAAGTGTAAACAATACCCATAACGATTATTGATATGATAAATATTCGACACTCCCGTCCCAAAAAGCTTCGGCCCGAGCGCCATTCGGCCGTTGGTCAACCATTGTTGCTGGCCAGCCTCCGGGATGCTCCAGCCCCCCGCCGACCCCCCGGCCACATAATGGCTGCCAGTGGGAGGGAACCCTCCTATTATGAGGTTGGCCCTCAACTGCGCGTGTCCGCCGGTCTCGGCCCGGCACAAACAAACATTAACCTTATTCATCATCATTAACGACACCGCCGTCGTCGCCCTCGTTTGCCAGTAATCGATCGACTAGCTCCAGATAGTGGCCAGGATCTTGGGGCACTCTTCTGCGGGAGCCACCACGATGTGTCAAGTTTCAGTGTCAATATTTTGGACTCCCGGCTAATCCCGCTGCTGCTTACCGAACGGCGATGGCCAGCCTGGTGTCTGGTGCTGCAATTGCTGGCGTCTTTTTGTGGCCGCCACATGACTTACTGGTACACGCTGCCCCAAACACCGGGGGTTATCTAATGGACCCGCGGTTTGTATTTGTTTGTCTTGTCCTAATGGTGGGTGAATGTCTGTACGGTGAAAGTTTGGCTACTTGCTGCTGGCGTGCTGGCGTTCACTATCGGTGACATAAAGTGCTGCTGCCAGTGGTCAAGCACTGAAACGGTCCAATAAGGCGAACTAAGTGGCCAAAGTAGCCGGCCCGGCAAACCATTAACGGGCTTACGTTTGTGAACAGCGTTTGACATCGGAAACTTCTGGATGACTTCTTTCCAAAACCATCCAGTGCTCGGGCTAAATATTTGATAACACCACTAATTGCTGTCAGAATGGGACATCGGACGGGGCGAACCGTTCCCCGAAAGATGATTGGGACGATCCCAATCAAACCTGATCTGACCGGACTCGGGAGATGCACTTCCCGACGAAAGGTAAGCTTAGCAATCCACTTGCATCGAAAGCCGGTCGGATGTAGCCGCTGCGTTAGCGTGGAGATATTCACCTGCCAGCGAGAGTCTCTTGGCCGTATCCGTGGCACTTCCTCGAGTGCTGTCTCGGCGGGATTCCTTCGCATCCTGCTCCGCTGCTCCGAAGTGCGATTCCAAATCATCTGCAATAAGCTGGAAAATCTCCTCTTGACAGTTGCGGATCGTCGTGGCTCCTGCCCGCTGTAGCTCCGCGCGAAGGACGACCGATTCCCGTGGCTGATCTGAATCTGCTCGACCGGCACACCGGCTCGGAAGAGCACTACATGGCGGACGTTAGACTTCCGAGTCGAAAGTAACGAGAGAGAGAGAGAGAGAGGGAGATTTGCCGTCTTTTTTCTTTCGCATTTCGGAGGGCAAGGTTAAGATGGGGCTCGGTCGAACGAACGGACCATCTCGGAAGGAGCAATATCGTAAAAGAAAAAGCGGATGGAACACAACGACCACACTCGCAAACTGTCAGTGATCGTCCGGGGTCCTTGTTGGCGGATCGGTGATATGTTGCAGGAGCCCACGTCTGACATCGGAACGGATCGTCAGGCTGGTGCTCTCGGTGCATTCTTGGGTGCGATAAGTGACGCTAAGGACTTTCCGGAACGCTGATTAGTTTTTTCCGCTTCCGGCACTCGTTCGCCTTCGCGTAACTGCGTTGCGCCTGTTTGTTGCTCGTGTGTTGCCCGCGTGGTTCGTGCATCTGTCACGGGGGACGACATTGATAGAGGTGCAGCAGAGCCTCGAGCAGCCTTCGGTGCGGCTGCATGGCATGGTGGGGCCACAATTTGCTGCGCTTTATTTCGATCGCCAAAAACTTTTCCCATCAATATTCACCGATTTTCGGGGCCACGCGCGACGAGACCGACCGGCGACCGGCCCAAGGCACATCGAATAGTTCGAGTGCCCTCCCCCCCCCCCCCCACACCCCCTCCCCCTCACCACCCACACACAGGACTTGATTTGTTTTGGGACGAGTTTGGCGAAGCGCACACAGTTTCTTTCGCGCCTTCGCGCGCCCGGAAATGCAAATGGCAAACAGGAGCGGTCTACTTCCGGTGCGCCGGTCCCGCGGCGGGAGTTTCGTTCCGTGTGTCGTTGTTTAGAAAGTTTGCATTTCAATACCGTGGCACAGATTGAAAATCTCGACTTGTTTCACTAAATGCATTTTTCAGTTTGATTTATTCATGCGGAACGACGGCAGGGCGTTCGTTGCTGGCGGCGGGCTTCGGTTGTTGTTTTACTCTGACTCCTGTTCGCAGACATTTGGCCAGCAAGGTTCAAGTGTGGGGAAAAATTATAAGCAATAGAAATGTGTATGCTGCCCGCTGACACTAACGGCAGTAAATAGCATTAGGTCGCTAACAGGTTGTCGGAACTGTTCCTCACTTCGTTAATCGACGCTAATGTAGTGATGACTCCGAAGCTAATCTATTACGCTAAGGGAATTTGTATGTATGCTAATTTAAATTGTTTCTCTTTCGTTAATAAACACAACGTCTGGCTCCTTGTGACGGGTGACCATATTTTAATCTGAACGAAAGCCAAATTTTCATCTACATCGGCAACCGTATGAAAGAATGAAGAAGGAGTCACTGGAACCGTCGAAGGCGTACGCTACCGAGCAATGTTGGCTGATTGGTTCTTTGGCGAAATTGAAGCAGAGAGCTTGAAATACATTTGGTTCAAACAGGACGGGGCTATCTGCCATACAGCGACAGGCAAGATCCATATTTTGCGCCTCATCGTCGGAAATCGAATAATCAGCAGAAGTGGTGTTATGAATTCGCCTCCAAGAAGCTGCGATTTGACACCATTGGACTGTTATCTTTGGACTGCGGTGAAACATAAATGATACGCGAACAAACCAACAACTGCTGACGAACTCAAGACCAAGACTAAAATTGCCATTGCCGAGATAGGACCACAGACAGTCGAAAATGTTCTCAAAAATAGGTCGATCGAATGGGCTATTGCTAAGCCAGCCGTTGTGGATATTTTACCGAAATCGTTTTTCATAAATCAATGGAATGGAATGGACAAAAATACAACCAATTGAAAAACAAATCTTTTTTGGCAAAATCTGTAATATGGGGTCTTAAGCAAATAGCTGTTTCGATAATAATTTCGATTCGCGATCATAGGCCAGAATAGCGTTTTACTGTCACCTTTGACTCGAATTGAGCCTTTAAATTCCCTCCTGAAGCTGATGTTGCTCCTGTCGGACTGGAGAACCTCGAGAATATAAACACCTTTACGCTTTGACATTCGTCGTTCTCCTCTTAACAGAACGCCTCCGTTTATTTTCCGTTTCCGTTAATTGCCTTTTATTGGTCTGAAATTTTAGAAGCCTCTTCCACATCACCGGCATGTTGTCAATCAATACTTCACCATCCCAACAAAGTGTTTTGGCCGTTAGTTTTCTTCGTTGAACTGTTTGGTTGCGCCTATATCATGAGCTTTTATCTTATAACCGCATGTTATGTAAATCATGCGTTCTTCTGTAGCATTGGACGATTTTAGGAAACTTCATTAACCTGTTTCCTGGCTCTTTCTGCTGGCCACTACATGTAACCCGATGTGTTGGTTGACTGTAAGGTCCCGAATCTAGCTTTGGTCGCGTGTAGACAGCAGGTTCCCTTTTCATTGCTGGATAGAATTCGTGGTTTGCGCTGGCCTTGGTCTTTGCAACTGATTAACGTTATAATCGCACTTGAGATAAAAGCATATAAAAACTAATGAATAATATTTAGCTGAAAATAAAAATGCTGCTGCAAATGAAACATTACATTTAAAGACCAAAGACATATCGTTTGAACAAGCGAAAGGGATGAAAAAAAAACATGAGATTTTGACAAAACAAGGAGCTAACAAAATCATTTGATATTGGTGTTGTTGATTCACTTTACTGAAACTGAACTGTGCTGAAATTAATTTATTTACATTTTCTACACTTTCCCTTATGAAATTATCTGAACCGTTTTTTTAATCAATTTAAATTTGAGCAAAAGTCGATTCAAGCCTTACCTGAATTTAGCACCGAACCACACAGTAAACTCAATTTTCCCTGTCCCTGGCTTGTTACGTAACGTTGGTTGTTGCGTGAGTTTTGTTGGTGTCATTTTTGCCGCAATACCAAATTCCTGTGAACGCGAATTTCCGATTCCCGTGATTGTGATTCGAGACCCGGAAAACCAGTTGCTATAATCTGTGCTCGCCTCACCGGCCCCCAACCAACCAACGGCCAATGCGTTCGGTAGCCGCACAACAAGCAATTACCAGAGTACAATAGCGCCACACGTCCGCACGTCCGGTTCCGCTGCGGTTCGGCGGGTCTTGTCAAACAATTTTTTTCCACCGCCCAAAAGGCACGGCACACAGATCAATCAAACACGGTCGTACCATCTTGGTACTCCCCGGGACCTGGTGTCCGGGGACCGACCGTTACCGAAGATGTCCTCCCGGGAAGGGTAAATCAGTCACGTCGGTCAGAACGGTGCAGGTGCTCGGCGCGGCGCGACGTGTCACAACAGCCGATGGCCAGCCATTCCGATGAAAGAAACATTACACACAATCCCCAGCGGAAGTGTGCCATGGTTAGCCAGCCGGGCCGTGGAATCCATCATTCGGGACGACCGGGGCCGAGTGTATTTTGGGAACCGTCCCGGTCCTTCGGTCGGAAGTCACCTTGATTAGCATTGTGCCAGCACAGGAGCGAGCATCGGTCCCTGGCAATAGGAAAAGCACCCGGATGCAGTTGCCTTGGAGTCCCGGAGCAGGACATGAAGAAACAAAAAAGCCAAACGCCCAACGTATTTCCGTCCCTTTTTTGGGAACATTCCGGGCGGTCCATGGGCGGGAAAGGAAACCAGGGTCAGTTGGCGAGCCATCAAGGAAATGAAGTTTCATGTGTCATTTTTCATGTTACCGATGGGACCGGCCGGTGATGCGGCAGGCAGCCATCATTCCGATAATCGCAACGGTCGGCCGGTCGGTCGGGACGGATCATGTGGGCGGGAGATCGGGACCAACAAAAGGGCGGGAAGTTGCAGGATAAACCCATCACGGGCAATACGCCGAAAAACCCAATCAATCATTCATCGGCGCACCGAAAAGCCGGTTGGATTTTGCGGTTCATTTGGGAGTTCCGCCAAAGGTCCGGAAATTATCCCATTATTGCTCACCTTACCAAACAGGACGCGCTGGCTTTCCGGGTCCGGGTCGGCAATATGGAACTGATTGAAGCCCGAGGGAGCTCACTTCGGGTCCGATTGATGCTCCTCCAATGGTGACCGGACATCCGGCCCCCGGCCACAAACAGATTAAAAAGTAGTGTACCGTAAATTAGCTCCCTCCGAAAGATTGATGGGCTATCATGGATGGGGCTTAAAAAATGCAGCTCCGTGTCTTGCGAAGTGCAGTTACTGATAAAACGTTAAACACGGGCTCGGGCCCGGAATGTAAATAGGGCCCGAAATGGACAACCGCGATCCGTGCTAATTAAATGTAAACAGGAGCGTCCGAGTGCATCCGGTTCCGAGGGCCGGAAGATGTGCGGACCACTTCACTGGCCACTGGCACCGCTCGCTCGTCGAGTGTTTCTGGGTCTGGTCGATGGAGTTGCCAACACTGCACAGGATTGCTGCAACCGCCATTAATGCACCTTCTTTGCAGGCGAACGTTTCTATCGGGTGAAAGGCGTCCATTCCCCGAAAATAACTCACCCACAATATCGGGCAGAAGAGCGCAGGCAGCAAAACAACTGGAACACGGGCAACCGTAATCGGACTAGGCCAACGCCAAGCGCCAAGCGCCACAACAACGTACAAATAATTAACCAATTGCATTCAATGCATTTTGGTTCACTGCGCCCGGCAGCAACAGCCGTGCAGTCGTGAGTTTTGGGAGCAGCACGTTGTTGTTTGCACAACGCCACAACAACGTTACGTGGCCATTCGCCGGTTACGTTCGCCCGCCGTGGGCCGAACCGCCCCCCGCCAGCATAAGCATAAGCAGCCCGGGCGGAGGCTGAGCCGGCCGAAACCGATCCACAAAAAGCCGACCATTTTTTTCGACCATCCTCCCTCTCGGCGGGCGAATCGATTAACAAGTTGTTCCAACCAGGCGCGCCAACCAGTGGGCAAAAAGTGGCCGCCACGGCACAAAACACATGCTAAACAACGCAATCCACAAATGCGATTATTATGCGGCGTGCGTGGCCCACCTTCGCGCGGCGATGTATGTTGCAGCGTGGCGCATCGACGGGCGGACGGGCGTATAAAATGGGTCAAACGGTGCGCGCCGCTGCGCGGGATTGATGCTTTTTCGCCGCAGCTTATTAACGCGAGCGCCCTCCGGAAGCCATATCGATCATTATGGTGTGGCCAATGGCGAAAAATTGGCTACATCGCTGCGCGCACGCAATGGCGTGGGCCCCGACAGGGTCCTGCCGACAGCGCGTCGCGCGATTGAAATGTAAATGGACTGGAAAATGTTTCAATAAGTCCAGTCAAATCGAAAATTGCTATTAATAATCGCTTCTTTTTTCTCTCTCCCCGTAACGGAGCTGCAGTGTGATAACCACTAAATCGGATCGAATGTTGTGTTTCGCTGCCGTACGTCATTGTTTTACGATTAACAACATTGTTGGGGAGGGAGGGGACCTTTGTGGTGAAGAGTGTTACATTTGTTGCTAGTCAACTGGCCAAGACTTAAGAATTGAAATGCTTGTCGGTTATGTTCTCAGTAGGTTCATGTCATTTTTGTTTGTTTCTTTTCGCATTTGCCTTTACCTTAAATCGTGCTTTACTTTTATTTTCTCTTCGATTTGCTATAATTTGTTTTCAACGGGCAAAACACTTATTCATCTATTTGTTTATTCGTATGTTGTTTGATTGATTAATTGTTTGATTTATTTGTTTTTTTTTTGCGATCATACCATAACTGTACAAAGTACTCTTAAAAACTACAAATCTGTGGCTTCAACCACGGACAAATGTTAGTTGAGTAATGGCACACACATATTGTGTGAATAGGCCATTCGAACCAATGGGTCACTTTTGGATTGCCAAAACTGAGAGCAGACCAAACTCTAGGGGATTTGCTGGGAGCGTAAAGACTCATCACGTAGAGCAAGGCTAATGTGTTCATCAAAGATATGAACGATACGAGTATATTAGTAAAACTAAAAAACTAAATAAAAAAATATCCTACATCTGTACCTAACAAAGTACCTAATTACCTAGTAATACAATAATCCATAAACAGACAAGAGCGTATACTTTTCAAATATTTTGAATAAACAGAAAAACAAAACACCAAAATGTTTTCGATGGTGAATGAACCGATGGTGAACCTTCTCAGAAAACAATTTGGAAACAATGACTAATGAAAGTTGAGCTAAGATTAGCTCTGCTAGTGACCCTGGAAATAAAAGAATTAAATTCAAATGAATTTTACAAGAACACTGATACAAAGACCTTCAAGGCGAGGCTAATCTAAAGGATATTTTCAATTTCCGAATAACGCTCAACGGTAGGCTATTTTTGTCAAGAACCCCACACCTACCAAATTATAGCGAAGCTCTAGAAACCCACATGTTTTAAAGAAGAGTCGGTAGCCTCACTGGAAGTGGTTTACATCAGGGTAAGCCGCAGTGCTTGTTTCGACAAACCCAGCATCGCTTCAAGATGATGATAAAGGATTTAAACCAGAGTGTATCGTCGAGATCGAAGGATTTTCTGGCCAACCGTAAGGCTGGTTTATTAGGTTTGTGGCACGCCAATTCACCAACTTACAACATGCTGCAACATGCTGCAATTCGTCCAATTTCGGCTCAGCATGAGGTTTCCATGTTCCCTGTTCACTCTGCAAATTGTTCAATTAATTGTGTTATAAGAATCATATTAGCCACTGCCCTTTGGTTCATGTTAGACCTTCATCGTTCAAATCAGACTGGTTGAGAGAGAATTCTCGTACTTTAAGCTACAGACGAGCTTACGTTCTTATTTCGGACGAACTACAAAGAAAACGCATAAGATTGGAACTTTGTATAAGATTTCAAACCTACTGAAGGCTTCCTTTTTCGGGGCACTGCTGTTCGTTCGACGACGGACAGCTTTGAGCTTTCGGTCTCCGGATGGTTCTCACCGTTTTGACGCATTTCAACCGCACTGTAATAACCGGAACCGAATTTTACGGAATAACATACCACCCGGCAATACCCTCACGGCTCGGCTTAATTTTGTGCAGCCGTCGAGGAGTGTCAAACAAAAAAATGGCAAGCAATTTCACATTCACGTGACCTATTCCTCAGGAGCTCTCGGGGTGCTGGTGCTGTTCTGCCATCGGAATGTGAAGGCGGGCCGTCCGATTGGCAGGGTCGATGTTCCAAGCCTCTAAATCCTTTCGCAGCACACACCCGGGCCGAGATTGCAAAGTTCAACGTGCCACCGGAGCTGCATTGTCGTGCACCGTACACACATCAAGGTCGCCGGGGCTGAAGAAGAAGCCGCAACATTCTTCGTCCTGCGAAGGGAGGTGCGGGCTGCACCTCGGCTGGCGGAACGTCTCGGTCGACGCAGACGAGAGAGAGAGGCAAAAAAGCCCCTTTTGGTCCCGCACGCCACAGGGCCACAGTAACTAAGGCCGAGGTGTTTCATTATGACGCTATGATATTCGTCCTGATGCTGCATCGCTCCCCAGGGGGGACCCCGGGGGGGTGCCGGGGCACCGCCGTTCTGCTCGGCATTGTTGGCAACGACCGCAACAACTTAAGAAATCACCATGGATCAAACCTGCACGCCAAACACGATTCTCTTGGCTGGTGCCAAGAATAAATTTACATTTCATTTCCCTGCCGTCGGGCCCGGCACTCGGGGTGAAGATCTCGGTCCAGTGACCGGGAGATCCGGGGCCGACCTCGGAAAGTTTGCACTACACGCCCTGGGGCAGCGAACTGGAGGGTGTGCATTCTAGGTCGCCCTCCGGGACCTCCTCTGAGCGGAGCCCACATAATAAGCTTTTGTCACCTTCGGGCCCGGCAGGGCCCAGCCGACCGAAAAGGTGCCACAAAGCGATCTCTGGGTCTTCCCCCACAGAGCAGATGCCAATTTCGCACCCCGAAGAAGTTGGCGCAACTTGTTGCGTCTGTGTCTTCGGCGAGGAGGACGTTCCGGGCCTTCCGAGTCCGGACCCCACGCTGTGGTTTCCGGTTGCGCCCATTGCGACGTTCTTCTCGGCTGTCGGAAGTTGTCCGGACGGGTGCGTGTATGTTGAGCTCCACATTCGAGACATTTCTGGAACACCTCAGGAGAGCTTTCCCCCGGTATGTGCAGTGCGGCGACCTGGAATCGGGGACCGCGTTGGCCGTAGTCGGAACGCGGCCAAACAGTTAGCTGACACAGTGGAAGCGCGTAATTGGATTTTCGCTAGCCCTTCTACGGGCGAACTCGGTCGGTCGGTCGAGGTGAGTCGGTCGGACGGGATTGTTATGTCGGGAAGTTGTCGCGCACCAATGAACCGTCACCGGGCCCCGGGGCACCCGGGGACGCCGGGCCAGACCCGGCCGGGGTGTGGAAAGCAATTTATCTAATAATCGTTTGTAACTAACTAGCGCGCTGCGTTTCCGCGAGCGAAAGGATCAGCCGCAGCAAGTGGCACATGGGCCGCGCATCGGCACGGGGCCGGAATATTAAGCAGAGCTACCACCGGTCACCCGGTTGGCGTGCGGCGTTGATTTTGGGCACTCTTCCGAGCGCCCTTCGAATTTCTTCGACAGCAGCAAAATGGCCCACACGCCACCTAAAACAATTCCTGGAGTCCAAGAGAGCAAGAGAGAGAGAGAGAGAGAGCGTGTAATGGCACAGAGCTCAGTTCCCAGAAATCATGGACATGCAACGACGACTATGGCCGGTAGGCAATTTAAAGTAATGTTTTCTTTTCCAGTGAAGCGCACGGTTGGCTTATGGGGAACGTGACCTCATAACGGTTAATTTTAAAAGCTCGTGGTTAATCATCGCGCCAGAACTCTCTCCGTACATTAGGCTGTTGGTCCGGACAGAAGAATTCGTAGAAAAGCTCATGCTTCTATGAAGAAACTATTTCCGATTCCGGGTTCCAATATCATGGAAACTCGCATAAGGGGCGCTTTAATTTAATCCTGAAAAACGAAAACGTTTCCCGATGGCCGTTCGTTTGATGGACCCCGACGAACTGGTATTCGGTGAGCACCAGCGTGGCGTCTAATCAACACGATTAATGCAAGCCCAGCGTTTAATTCGCCAACACAGCACGTGATTCTTCGCGTGATCGATACGCACCGATCGGCGAAAGGTAAATAATCTTGCTCGCTTCCCAACTATCCCATCGAATAATGCCAATCTAAGCATCGAATTTGATTATGTTACAACCCTCCCCCGTGATCGGCGCATTATCGGTGCTTTGAATTTTCCATTCATTTAGTCCTGGCTGCAGCACCGGTTTGGTTCGATTTCACCGGCCAGCCCGGGAGAGCATCCGAACAGCGTTCGCCGGCCAACTCGCCGTGTAATTGTCCACTCACTCGGTTGACTGCCCAATTTGGGATTCAATTAAATTATTCCGTTGTTTTCCAGGTGCCCGGCCCCGGCCACGTTCCACGCGTTCGTTCCCCTCCCATGTTTCGTTGGCCAAACGTCAAACGAAGTCAAATGGCGCCGGGCCGGAAGATAAAAGCGGCAGCGTACAAATGTTTATGCAAACACGCTGGCCGGTGTTGTGCACCGTGTGCGCCACTCACAGTGAAATAAAGCGATAAAGCACCGCAATAGATGCACGGCCGAGGTCTGCACCGGCACTGCACGGTGCCTCTCATAAATAAGCCAACCCCCGTATTGAATCGGCGCTCCATTTCGAGCAGCCTCCGCCACAGACTCCCAGCGCCGAAAACGTCATTCGGCAATGACCTAGCAAATGGCCGGGGTAGATGGAAAACTTGACTTCACATTCTCCCACTTTGGCAATGTAATTAGTGACTAATACGTGGCGACCGGAGTGAATGGCGAAGTGCAGCGTGTACTCGCTGATGTTTCGTGAATGGTTTGGAAAGGAACAAAAACTGCGTGGGTTGGGGGCCTAGTGCCCCAACATTCTATCGCCATCCGACCATCCGAAAGGGCAAGGAAGAGTCTAATGTCTTCATGTTCAGCAAACCGACCTTTCAAGTGCAGCTGGAGAGGCTTTTTTCACGCGCCGGTCCATGCTCTCTATTTTTAAGCCCAATGCCAATGCAATGCAGGACGTTCGGTCAGCGGTAGCCATCGGAAGCCATAATTAAGGATCAGCGATCCGAGGCTGGCTGCAATTTGCCCCGGACCCCCATCCGACACGCCGCTAACCTCGCGAATCATTCATCAATAATGCCGTGGTTTTTGGTGGATCACCGCACCGCGATGGCTTTCAATTCAGCCAGTTAGTGGCTTGGGCGCATTATGATGCGCGCTGCCTGATGATGGGGATCAGGAGCAGTGCTCGACCGGCCCCGTAGTTGCAGCTCTCGATGGGCACACTTAGAGTCACTTTCGACGCGGCTCAATAGCGTTTTCTCGCGTTGCACCCACGGAGCGGAGTGCTGCCAGATTGGGAAGCTAGAATTTGTAAATTTGCGGAACTCGATGGCGATGGTTTTCAGTGCGCTGCCAAGTTTAATGTTTTAATTAGTTGCTCATTCGGCAGTTGCTCGGTTTATGTTTCATGGAGCATCTGCAGTTTATGAGTTTTTTTTACTACGTTTTAAATGAATGTTAGCGAACATTCAAATGTTCACAAAAATGTATAGCAAAGGTTAATATGTTAACGGGACAGGGTATGACAGTTGTTTAAGTGTTTAATAAAAATAAAAATTTGAATAATAAAAAAAATTGTATCAAACGTTTAGTGAATACATAAAGCTGGCTAAAAAGCAATTCATTATTTTTGAGTGAAATTTGAAACTTTATTTGAGATGTTTCCGGTGGTCCGATTTACGTCAAATATGCACCGTTTTGTTGGAAAAATTGTTATCTTTGTTGGAGTTTCATAATGCCTTCCATGTAGAATTCTTGCTCTTTATTGAGAAAAAACTATAGCAATTTTTGTCTACAATCCTTTCTTGATCAATTATTTTTCATCCGCGAATTTTTTCAATACGCGAATAGGGTGATAATCACTTGGTACAAGGTCCGGACTGTACGCTGCATGCATTAAAACTTCCCAACCGGAGCTCACGGACTTTCTGGCGAGTCACTAAAGACATTTCGTTCTCCTGATGGAACGTAACACCTTTTCTGTAAGCCGATTCTGGCCATTTCTGGTTAAGTGCAGTGATGCGAACTTCGAAATTCGAACGGTGCAGTAATTGACAGTAGAGATCAAAATTAAGTGTTTGACTACACTGAAGCAACTCATAATAAATTATTCCTCTCAATTACCACCATATAGCCGGTAGAACCTTCCTGTCCGTGAGTCCTGATTTGGCCACCAGTTGAGCTGCTTCACCACGCTTGGACCACGATTATTTTCACATATCGTATTGCCGTATGTATCTTATTCCTCATCTCCAATACCGATCCGCTTAAAAAATAATTTGATTTCATTCCGTTTCAGAACCATCATTTTTGTGGTGTTAATTGGTGTGGCGCCCAAATAACGAGCTTCTTTCTAAATCCAGCTTTGCCCAAATGGCTTAAAACTGTGAAATGTTTGATCTTCAGCTCCTGGGCCTGGCCTGGGCTCCAGGATTACTAACATGCCGATCGACTTTGATACTTCACGAGATATCCATCAATAAAGCCATTTATCGAGAAAATAATGGATTACTTTTTAGCCAGTCTTATAGAAGGAAGGCTTACAAACCACGGCTGATGGGGTTTACGTTTTATTTGCTACAAAGTAAATGTTTATTGAAAATGGCCATCCTTAAATTTATGATGAAAATTACAGACAGTTTCGCAGTTTCATCGATCCACGCATAATCGCCATGCGGAAATTGTTGGGCTAGCTCGCCAATGTGTAAGCATAGTCAATGCAAAACTCTGCCAACTGTCCGACTGTTCGCTGGCAGTAATGCATAAGCCATTGACACTTTGCATATTCAGGCAATTTTTGTTTTTTTTTTCTGTGTAGCATTTGTCACTGGCCGCTTACATCACCTGTAGCGCCATAACAGCATCGGCCGAGCAAAACCAAATCGATGCTTGAACGCGCCGCGCGATTGTTATTCATTGTGCGAGGAAATTGAAATAATTTCGTACTTGAAATTCTGCCGCTTGCTCGCCATAATTCACCACCGTCGACGGCGCAGAGCAAGATGCTCCTCCAAAACATCCGACGCGGTGGGGGCCCGTCTCCTGCTCCTGCTAATGGTCGAGCATTTCCCCACCGGCTGGGGAACGTGAACGGAACCGAACCGGCGTGATGATGCATCCGCTCCCGCGCGATGAGTGCTCGTTACGCGTCAAATTGCTTCCGATTGTGAATTTTTCGCGCGAAACCGATATCCATCACGGACCGGCACGCCCGATCACCGATCGTGCCGCTCGTCATTATTTGTGTCGTGCGCACTACTTTTCTGTTCACCATCATTTGGTGGTGCGTCGAGAATGGGTTTTGTTGGGTTTTATTTTCGTCCGCCCAATTATGTGCCACCTCCCCGCGCCATGCGTTGCGAGCAAATTGCGTATGGGTATGTTGGCCGTGCGTTGCGTTTTCAATCACACAATGCCTCGGCGTGTTTGTGCGATTTTTTTTTCGTTACACAAATACAATGAAAGTCGTGTTTTGCACGACGGACGGTCCAGCTGTTGGCCAAAAAATGCAAAAACCCATCTCAAAGCCATTCGTAATTCCGTCGGTGTGAGCGTCTGAATCGGGCCACCGATTGAAGCATCTTCCGGCAGAGCGCACTTCCCGATTGCGCAACGCCGTAAACAATGGACATTCGGGGTGGGGGTTTCGTTTGCACTTTTGTGACATTTGTGCGGGCTGCTGGTCGAAGAAAGATCATTTCTCTAGTCGATCGATCAGTCGGGCTGCCATCGCCGGACCTGCGGGGCACGGTTTCTCCGAGGCAAAGTAACCTTTTCAGGTTCTCAACTTGACAGCCACCGCGGTGGCATTGTGACATTTGCTCTGACAATCCGGTACAACTTTTATTCCAGTGCTGAAGCCGTACCGGGCGGCCCGAGTTGGGATGAGCCCGAGAATGGTGCCTGCTTGCGTGGCGCTGTTATGCGGAAAGATCTTCGATAAGCCGCTCAGGCAATCATGCGGTCGGGTGAGCTTCGTGGAATGTAGATTGAAGATTACACCCAGGGAAAAATCACCGTCCGAAGTCGTAGGTTAAAAATGTGCATCTTAAGATGCAATGCGACGCAACGCAGAACGTGTAACGTAGAAGCTTCAGAATTTACTCTAGTCGTGTCGCGGTACCTTCGAACGATACCTACTTAATATCCTTAGTTTATGTCCTACCATTTTTTTTTACAAAGTTGCAGGAATATTATCTGATGGAAGGATCCACAATTCTTTCTCACAACATGGACACTACCGGTATGGTAAGTACATATTACATGTTTCCTACAATAAACTATTATTCCGACAAAGTATGTCTAATCTGGCTCCTTCATTGATATGCGTTCTTCGTCGGCAGACATTATCAATGTTGTGCCTTGCGTTGAAATTCACGTGGAATTGAAAGTTTGATTCGTAAAGAGAAGATTTCGTCCGTAGATCATCCGTCTCGCTGGCACCGATTTATAGGCTTCTAAGCGAAAGGCGCCAGTTTCGAACCCTGACAATGTATCAACATTATTGCAAAACTTTGGGTTGATGCCCAATACGACTTTGCCCGTTCGAATAATAATAAATTAATAAACTGCAGAAAGTCCTTTTGTCTTCACTGAACGCCTTCTACACATTGCCTGTTACAGTAATAAGAAAGTATCATCAATATTTTGTTAGGGAGATGGCTATTACCTTGACCACCAGGAAGTGTATTAGAGGCTTTTATTTTTGGTGACGGAGATTATGCGTTTTAATCAGGCTTTAGGGCTTGGCCGTTGTCATTTTTCAGCTATGAATAATAAACCATGACAGGGATCAGTTGCAGGTGAGTACACGACTTGGCTTAATCCGAAATAATGGAACTAGAATTAAGAATCTAAGTGGTCATCAATAATTCACAGTATTGGATTGTCACTCGTCATTTTTTAAATTGGAACTGGTTCTATAACCCATAAACAAATTAAAAGTTAATCAGCAGTAATTATTTTGCTCGAAAATCTCCTTTTTCGCAAGCTTATGACTAATGTCATGTTTTTTCTCTGACTTTCCTGTATCTCTGATCTTGATCATTTTACTGACACTAGGTAGCGATTAAGACGCAGTTACCGAGGGAAACAGTTGGCCATTTCCGTTACAGGCCACGTCGGTACACGTTGGGCACTCGGAAAGATTGCGTTTAATCGTACCTGTCGCCACACGGTATCGTGTCGACGTTTGTTCGCCATTAAAAAAAGATAAACTGACCACCCATCGGACGATAAGGAGCAAAATCGACACGTCCCCACGAGCATGATTGGTGACCCCCGTGCGGAGGCCGAGATGTGCAGCAAATCGGTTGCATCGGTGTGCCTTCCAATATGGCCGGTGTCGATGATGTTTGCAAACGCCCTCCGTCCACCCACCGATGCCGGGGGGTTTCGAGCAAATGTTGGCCACCCCTGCACACGACTGCCCTGCCCGCCGCTTGTTAATCTGTATGGGTGCGTCAAGCGGCAACCAATGTGCAATATGCGCACACGACACCAGACGACTTTTATTGCGATCTGCGAGACGTCCAGCTCCGAGCCGAGGTGGCTTTCTTCGCCGCCGCGTGGGGATGGCACTCGAAGCATACTGCACCCTCGCCCCGCGGTGGGGGGCAGCCCATAGAAAAGGCCTCGCGGGGGCAGACTTGGCACTCGTGGCGTCGTCGTCGTCGCCGCAGCGAAAGTGGTTCGCGGTTGGGTCCGTGAGGGGGCCTCTCGGGGGGGTAAACCGGTTTGGCAGCATATTTTTCATATCGAAAATAAAAGCGAATCATTCGCAGCCCGCGCGGCACATGCTGTCGAGTCGACCGGGAGCCTGTTGCCAATTCTGGTCGCGCTCTCCTTCTGCTGCTGCGCGCCCCGTTGTTGATTACAATGGCCGCCGAACAGCGATGGAGCGAATTTCCTGCAGCTTGGCACGAAGCATCGCTTCGCTTCGAGAATGCAGCGGGAATTTCAATATCGAAGACCCGCCGAAGCCACCGACGCGTAATTGAAATATTGCAGCCGCAGCGTGGCGCAGCGCGAAGAAGAAGTGAGAAATGGGCAACACATGCGAGGCACGGAGCGGTTCCACAACATGCATTTACATAATTTAGCGAATCTCTTGCCGAATAGGCCCCGAATAGGAGCAATCCATTTCGGCAACACGGGCCCGGCGCGAAGCATAAGTGCGGATTTTTACCCACAAGCATGAAGCCAACTGGAGCCAAAACTGTCAACGAACGGTATTTTAAAGGGTTCGTTGCCAGATGAAGCATCGTTATCAATAAATGTCATATACGCTTTACTTACCTTTTATTGCCACTCTAAATGTTTCGAGTAATCGAGTTAAAAAGAGTAGCAATTTCTACATAAGTTTTATATCATTTAAACGTTAAATTTACAATCGTTCCAACCTTCCCGGGGACTCACTTATATGGAATGTAAGGGAAGAAATGAAGCCTCCGTGTGGAGTCATCGCATCGCATCCAGTTTCTCATTATTACGTTTGCTTCCGGTGGAACATCCACAGCATGAAGTCCAGTTTCTGATACAAAACAAGTTTGTGCTTCGCTATTTATGAGCACCGACCGGTCTGCACTATTTTTAGGTCAGACTTGTGTTTAAGGTACTTTCAGCGGGCGACTCATGAGAGGTTGACAGTGCTGCATGCATGACAGAACGAAGAAGTAGTCCCAGTCCTAGAAGAAGTGTGTAGAGGTACCAGGCCGTTCAATAACGTTTGAGCTTTATTAACCTAGAGCGCTCCTGCTAACCTAATTGTTTTTTTTTATGTTGGTACACTCTTCATATGAACGTATGGTAGTATAGTTTTACAATGGAAAAAGTCAGTATCGTGCAGCGATAAAATTTTTATTTTTGGAAGGTTCGAAAGCCAAGAAAATTTATGAACGAATGTTGAAAAAGGAGAAGGACTCTTCGGCTTCAATTAGTACAGCAAAGGATGGATTACTGAATTCAAACGAGATCGTTCAAACCTAGAAGACAATCCACGTTAAGGACGTCCTAAAGCAGCAACAACCGACGAAATCGTCGAAAAAGTACAGGATATCGTATTGGAAGATTATCGAATGACTGAAAGAGATTTATTAGAAGCCCAAGACATCTCCATTGTGTAGTGTAAGCAATATTTGGCCCCTACCGACTTCCAACTTTTTCCAGACCTAAAAAGATTCTTGTGTGGCAAGTCTATCCAGTTTCTCACTTCAGGGATGGAATTCGCCAACAAGAATCTCGAAGTTCATGGAGACCATACTAAATAATAAAGTGTACTTCAAACCATAAAATTGTGGTTTTCTTATCGAACCACCAAACTTATTAAACAATTCAGAATATCTTATTGTGGAACATAAGAAGACTGATCGGTTACAGCTATTGACTGGATCTATTCAAAGGAATGAGCTGTTTTGGGTATTATGTAGGAATCAGGTACAGTATTTCTCCAATAGCCATGATCCCTAGCCGAGATTCCACATTTAATAAATTTGAAAACATACTAACGTCCATATCTGGAACGAAATTGTCCGATTGATTGAAGCTGTAAAAACGCCATTCAAAGTAAGGCATTCCTTGTCCGGCAAAACCCCGGCCATGAGCCAAGGGCACTTTCTCACGCGTCAATGGATGCGCTAAGGGCACCAAAGGATTGTGGCCAGATTTGCACTGATTGGTGACGAGTTTTCATAATTCAACCGCCCGGCGTGACCTCCGCGAAGTTGATTAATTTCTCGCGCTCCGCACCCGTCCGAAGTTCGAACTCGGATAGGTTGCGCACCCACTCGTTCTATCGACTATTCCGGGTGTACTATCTCGCTCCCACCCCGAGGGGGGGGGACTAAAGAGCAGCTAATTGTTACCGCCAAGAAGCCGGGCACCGCGGGAGGGACATCCAATCGGTCCCGGCGGTGTCTGCGTTGAAAGGTTCGGTTCGCTCGGTTCGACTTCCTTAAATGGGCCGTGGTGTGGTGGCGGCGTGCTGCGGCTAAGAAATTGCGGTGACTGCTTCCACCTGTCACAGCGACACGCCGCTGCTCTCGCAGCCCCATTATTCTTCTCTTCCTGCTCCGGCCGGTGACGCTATCGAGTGACGCAGTCGGTGCCCGGCAGAGGGCGCGCCGTCACGCCACGCAAGGTTGACTGCTGTGCCCCACTCCGCCTCATGGGCTTTCTGGTTTTCCTTGGAGCGACTGGCTGGCCGCGGCCGACAGCGACGGCGGTAAGAACGACGCGTTTCACTTCCCGGTAAACACTTCCTGACTGCCTCTGGGACCTCCGAGAGCTGAATGCCGGGACAATTAATGGAGCCGGCCGGTTCGCTGGCTGAAACTGGAGCGAACCGGGCGGCGGCCCTGGGAGTCGCTCTTCTTTCGAGGTTACGGTGCCGACCTGACCACGGATGGAAATTCTAGGCTGGAAATGCGTGAATTACAGGCTTCAACGCTACGGGCGGGCTTTCGCCCCAGTTGACTGACTGATTGACTCGGCCAGAGAGCTCGGGAATCTCTGGCAGTTCTCTGGCTGCAATTGACCCGTTAGGTTGGCAAATCCTTTCTAATTTACCGTGCCGTGGCGATAGAAGCCGCGGTCGCAGTTCTAGGCCCCGGTGACCGGTGCGGTTGGCCCTGAGTCACCGTCACCAGCCACTCGAATGACGAAACGTGGCCTTTAATGACGGGCGCAAGTCACTGACTTGCGGCACACTCGAGGTTAAACGCCCGCCAGGAGGCCCCCGACGCCGGCCCGATGAGTCATGAACAGGATCCCGTGGACGGGAACGCCTCGACGAGTGGCGAAATTTCGCACAACTGCTATGCTGCAAGTTTGTCCCAGATACGGCCGTTGTTTGGCCTGGGCCATGGGCCGTGCTTTGCATAAAAACATCGAGTCGCGCGGTCGCCGTCGAGTTTGGGCCCAGAATGATAAATAGTTTCCAAAAATGGATCGAGCACCGATCGAGGGGCCCAAACAAAAATGGGCCCAAATCGCAGATCAATCTCCTGACCGGCCGGCCCAACTACTGCCCTCTCTCTACCGTGGAACTTGCGACGTACGAGGCCAGTGGCGGATGCCGGGTAATTGCGGTAGGCGCAGTCTGCCGCTCAGTCGCGTTACAAGAAGCAACGTTCAATTAAGGTTGTGACAGCTTGTTGAGGGTGAAATAAGGAATCGCCGGCGCTGGTTGTTAACCCATTACAATTGGAAAGATCAACCTTGGCGAACGTTGGTGAAACATCAAGCCGTCGGCTCGGGGAACTCGGGGTGGGTTTCGCTCACTGCTTCGGCCCCGGCCCGATCTGCTGGTGGTAAAAGTTGTAAAAGCAACACAATGAAATGGTTTCGCCCATTTTATTGCTCGCCATTTAATCGATTGTTCTCGGCCATTATGAGCCCCCCCCTCGCTTCAGCCACGACCGGTTTTTAGGTGGTTAAACTTTGTTTCCGTTAAACATGCAAATTAAAACTCCAGTCCCGAGGCCCGAGTTGCGCAGAAACCGAACATGCCCGTTAATGATCAGACAATGTGAAACGGGCCTTTAATCTAGCGATTTTTGGCAGCCTTTTTTGGGGGTGTAAATTACTGGATCAAAAGCACATTTATTCGGAAGACTTTACACTGGATCGGTGATTCAACTTTAATGTAGAACTTCTTGGCCATATTATTTATTCTGTTCCCATCGATTAAAGGTAGGTAGGTTAGAGTTTAAATTTAAACACAAACGCACAATTTAAGCACAAACGAAATACGATGGTGCTAATGCCGACGTTGCGAATCTAGAAGAAACGCGGTTTTCGGTAGCACCACCATTTCAGAATCAAGTCCTGCGGCGCCGTGTTAAAGAAATGGTTTGCAAAACATCTTGCCGGCGATTGATGATTTATTCCCAGTAAACAACGGCTTCTACCATTACCCTAATCGGTCTCGCTCGGTTGCCAATCGATCCGTTTCACCATCCAGCGCGCTTTACGGCGGCAGGTCGCTTGCAGTAACGTGTTTTTTCGTTGCCCGGTGGGTTTTGCCCCCCAAAAAGCACCCACACGCGGGTTTTCGGTGAGCACCCAGCGGTGAGAAACAGAAAGGCAGCGCAACCAGGAGGGGCCCGATCGAACCGAGAGCTGGCGCAAGTAAGGAAGCGGCGCATCGAACCATCATCATCATCCTCATCACCGACCGATCACTGATCGATCGGCCGATGTTCTGCTTTGTTGAGTCGGGGCGCAATAGAGCACACGAATAACAATAATAAAAAACAATAACCTGAAGGTCACGGAGTCGCTCGGCCGAAGTGCGAAAGACGTCCAACGCGAGACTTGCGTTCGCGCCGCCGCCGCCGCTAATTGGCAAAGATAAGCTCACGGTGTCGGAAGCTAATGGCACGATTTTACTAACACCTCCGGTCCACCGACGGATTAAGCCGATTGGTCAGCCCGATTGTACTTCTTCCGACCGACAGTCCGACCCAAAAAGCGCGGAATTCGAATTGCTAATTTGAAGTCCACGCTTCATTTCGTGCGAACGACCCGATCCTCCTCCGATTGAGCCTTGGTGGTGAGTTTCTATGGCTTTTTTGTTTTGAGACCATAACAACCCACGGAGATTAAGAATATCGATCCGGCTTTTATGTAACGCCACTCGGCACCCGTTTTTGGGCTAATGTGGTTGTGGCCTTTCGAAGAGGTCCGGATACCCAGTGCCCCCCGTGATACCGTGCCGTGAAATATTCATAAACCAGTATCGCACACTAAAAAGCACAGTTTATTTTTAAGATGCACGCAACCTGCGGGGCCTTGTCAGGCCAAAAATCGCAAGGTGAACCGTGCGCCGTTAAATCCATCTGCAGTTCGCATCTTGGGCAAGGTGATTGAAGACGCTCACCGCTCATTCGATCGGCATTTTCCGTTCACTGATAGCTGCGGTCCGAAGACGCCGTTTCAGCTGTTGATGTAGGTGCATATTTATAGACCACAAACTGTACTGTTATCCCGAAAAAAAGGAACCAGCTGAGCTGACATGTCTTTTGACGTCGCTCGTCCGAAGATCATCCGTTCGCGCGGCATCGATTAATCGGTTTCGACAGTGAGCGAGTTCCAGCGACCCCCCCCGAACATTATTGCATTAGCTTGAGTGCGTGAAACTTCAAGATGGTCCTCGGCACGACTCGGTCCGCTCGTATAATAATAAATAATAAGACACCTCGAGACCGGTTCGCTTAGCGGTTAGTACTCGTACCGTTCGCCGGCTTCGCGGAGCTTTTTCTACTCGACTGAGACCACCAACGGCGCGCGGATCGTGCCAATGTTAGGTGCCATTTCTTCGACATCGTTCAAATATTGGAATTTGATAAGCCGCCGAGCCTCGAGCACCCCCGCGGACGTGGGAGTGGGGGGGAGTAAACACAATCAAAGTGGAGAGTTTGACTTTTGGCCCCCGGACGGAACATTCTTCCGCTTCGCCGGCGCGCGTGCCATGCCAGGGGACTCTGTGTGAGCGTGAGGTGGGTGGCCATCCTGGCAGGTTGGGCCAAGAAATTGTGAACCCACCATCCCCAGCGTGTACCGTGGGCTTCTGGGTGCCAGTGACAGTAAACAACGGATTCGCACCAAGCTGCTCCGGCTCCGCAAGGCGCAGGAGGCTGTGACTTTGATCTTTGGAAGCTTCTGCGCTTGTCACCTACAGCCCCCGCGAGGTGGGTGGGTGCGTTGTGTGGCACGGGGGGAATGTGTGACGCTGATGTTGTTGTTGTTACACCGGAGCATAAAACTTGCAAACACCGACATCAAACGGATTTTTCAAAAGGATTAAACTCCTACGACCACGTGAAGCCCCACGATAGACGGCGCGGCCCTGCCGAGGCCGAGGCATCATCCTCGGCTCATCCCGTCATCGTCCGCTCGCACGGCGCCAGAAAGAACCGAAGCTTCCGTTACAAGGCCACCGCTGGCCGATGGGCGGGGGGGAGCGAAATGCAGGCTGCTGCCGTTCCGTCAACCGATTGTGCTGAGGTGGCGACCGGGGAACGTATGGAACGGAGGACTGGAGCATGCTCATGTTTCCGATACGGTCGATGGGCACTATGTTAGTGTGGTGCAAGCATTAGACACCGCCCGTCCATCACCCCCAGATCCGACGCCCCATCCGGTCCGGGGTCGGGGCCTTTGATTGATAGTAAAATGAAGAAATCTAATTTTCCCG